>NC_081405.1:222951996-223251996 GCF_030272615.1 Cryptomeria japonica
AGAGAGGGAGAGAACATGGGGGGAAGGGAGAGGTAGAGGGAGGGAGAGAATACATGATAAAAATCAAAGAGGAAGTTGCAGATAAGAAATAAATTCACTTACTTCTATAGAAGTGTAGACATAGTTGCAGTGGGGTATGGAGGGAGAGAAGAAGAGAAAGAGGGATGGTGTATGGAGAGAGAGAGAGAGAGAGAGAGAGAGAGAGACCTTGTATGCGTTTCAGAGGGAGAGACGATACACTTACATGTGTATATATATGTTTAATATATTATATGTATATAAACATATTATATATACAATGTCATATTATACACATATTATATATTACATATATTATATGAATATACACATATTATACATAGAATATCATATTATACAATAGCGCGTATGCGCTGTTTATAGTAAAGATAGCGCGTATGCGCTGTTTAAAGGGAAACAAGTGTGTACGCGCTTTTTACACTATAAATACCCCGTACACGCTTTTTAAACCATAAGTACCCCGTACATACTTTTGACTTTTTAGGCTTGGAAATAGACCTGGATGACAAAGCTATGGATTGGAAGTTTGATTTCCCTCCATTTCTCTCATTTTTGACGTGTTTTATTTTATCAACTTGGTTTATCGACTTTGTCATCATCAGGTTTACACTTCCTAAAGTGGGTATTTTAAAAATTGCCACCATATTTTCACCCATCTTTTGAGCTTTCTAACCATATAATTTTTTTTTCAATTTGAACAACAATAACATATTATTGTTTGAATTTCTTTTACTAGTGTCTCCATAGTTCTCACAGACATAGGTGCACCATTTTTTGAATAACTTTTGATATACATATCCAAATTTTAAAAACTTTATATAAAAAAAAAAATACTCAACAAAAAATAACAAAAAAATACACATCTTTTAGTTCTCTCTCTTAACTATCTTTTTGCCAAAGGATTTGGCAAAATACTAACTCTAACTATGACTTTTTTGATGCACACGTCATAAACTATGTTAAGTTTTTCAGAAAAAAAATAGGGTCAGTTTTTCGTGCGCGAAGGATTTGACCCCCTTAATCTTATCCAATTTTGAAAAAGTTTAGTAGTTTGGAAAATAGATTCAGAGTAATACAATATTTATTCTTTTATTATCTTTATATCTTGAGTGGATGACTTTCAAATTTTGCCTCTAAGTTCAGGTTCACCTGATTTTAGAAAAAAGTGTCCACTTATACCCCCCTTTTTGACCACCATCTTTGTGCACTTACCCAAGAATTAACTTGAAGACTAAGTGATGCAACAAATGAGAAAACAAGACTTAGCTATGAAAATGACCTATTGAAGACAGATCTAATGCATACACAGAATGACTCCAATGAACTGATGAGACAAAAAGAGATCTTAGAAAGAGAACTGGATATTGCAAATCAACACAAAGATAAATTCAAGAAAAGCTCAGAAGAACTTGGTGACTTATTAAAGATTTAGAAACCTAATGGTGACACTTGTGGAATTGGCTTTGAGGTAGGAGAAAGCTCTGGTACTGCAAACACTCAGGATCACAGCAAACCGGTAAGGCAACCTAATGTTTATAAATTCAATGGAAAATGCTTTAACTGTAATAAGTATGGGCATAGAGAAAATCAATGTAGATCTAGAAATTATCAGAACATCAACACACCTACCGGTCAATGTTCAAAATGCAACAAAGTTGGTCATAACTCTAAAAATTGCAGAATGAATGTAAGATGTTATGTTTGTGGAAGATTTGGACATCTATCTAATAAATGTAGAACACAAACCGAAATAGGTTATGGAAAAGCTATTCAAAAAAATAATGTAACTTGCTATGCATGTAACAAGATTGGGCATATTGCAAAATTCTGTAGAAGCAAAGGATCACCGACAGACAACAAAAATTCTAGCTTGAAGGGAAAAGAAAAAGTTGAAGAGGTTAAGCAAGAATTCTCAAAACAATGGATTAGAAAGTCAGACCTAAATATTGTTGGAAATACTCCTCCACCGGTAGAACCAATCAACACCTCACCAGCAGGATAGAGTAATGCTTCACTGGCAGGACAGAGTAATGCTTCACTGGTAGGACAGAGTATCACTCCACCGGCAGGAAGTTCTTCATCAAATTGAAGAAAATTTTCTTTGAGGGTTTGGCAATCAATGAGACATGTGTTATTATTCCCTCGGTTAAAGATGAGAAGTTGGAAAATACTTCTATACTAGTAGACAATGTTAAGTGACTACCTAACCGACATGCATTAAATGTGGTAGATGACTAATAAACATTATAAATTTGTGATTTTGTCTCCATTTCACTTCACCGAGATTTCAAACATTCGAAGCGCGCGAAATTTCCAGAGCTAAGGCATTTCAAGCAAAGAGGCAAGAACACTTCAGCAATCAAACCATCCTAAGGCAGAAAAAGGTATTTATCATCATGGCATCCACCTCTGCACTTGAATATATAGAAAATCCTACAGTAGTCGAAGTTATCAAACCCCCTAGGCCAGTGTTTCAACTAGATCCCGAGGTAGCAAAGAAAGATGACAACATAGGTGCTTTTTCCCCAATTCCAAAAGGAGTTGTTTATGCTGAAGACCCCAGAATATACATCCATTGCAACATAGAGGAATTAGGAGATGAAGAGATCAAAACCATGTATAAATCTGTCATATGTGATGATTCCGGAAATATAAAACCCGAACATAAAATTGTTGAAACCCTAGGATTCATCGAAATCCTCTGCATTCTAGAATTTCCCAAGGATGTGATTAGGATAGTTTTGAGCAGGGTACATGGTGAATTTTTCTGGTTAGATGCAATTCACAAAATTACCAAGGAAGCTGTGAAAGCTATCACAAGGTTACCTTCCACCGGTAAAAGACCAGACAAGACTAAAAAGGTCTCAAATGACCTAGTAACTAAACTAACTGGTGCAACATCCGACAAAAGGTCCTTGAGAGTCAATGATGTAACTGACACAAATGTGAGATTCATCAGCATGCTTTTAGGGTATAAAGCTACTCATGCAAATAGACTTAACTTAGTTTCAAGTTTATGCATTAAGAGTGCTTATGACATGATTACAGACAATGTGAAAATTGATATATGTGAGTGGTTAAAAGATGAGTTGATTAATAACTTAGGCAAAATCAAGAAGGAAAAGAAAGGAACTTTTAGGTTTGGAAATATACTTGTATGCTTAATGCTACACATAACCAAACAGGTTCCCGGTATAGGCCATAAAGTACTTGGATTTGATATACCGGTAGGGAAATAGTTAATAGACCTATTTAATAACATGGGTGAAGACAAAGAAAAGAATATCCATGAATACTTTCAAGCACTAAAGGCCAAAATGAAGAAAAGAATCAGACTATCACAGAAAATTGTTGACAAGTATAAGGATAACATATGTTTTGTGATAAAAAAGGATGAGATCTGGATGGAAGTAGTCATCCCAAGAACAATTTGGGTAACAAAGATGGGTTATGAAACCGATGATCATATCATTGAGACATATGCTAAAGCACTTCTGGAAGCACCCAGAGAACTAAAGGAAGAAGTATTTGGCAGTGCTAAGACCATATAAAGCCAAATTCAATCTCATAAAAGAGTGAAAAAGGTTGAGGCAGTTATGAGAAGAGGCTCTAGACAGGCTAAGGCTATTAAAGAAGATGTAATGAAACAAACCGGTATCATTGAGGATGAGTTGGTAACACTACAACCTGAAACTCACCTATCACCGGTAGCTACTTCTTTGGAGAATGACATGCGAACAACTTTCAAGAGAGTTGTAAGGAAAAGAGATCCTTCACCGGTAACCACACCCTCACCTAGGAGAACTAGACAGAAGCAACAGGCAGTGAGGTCTCCGGTTAGAAAGACAACACCAAAGAAGAAACTAACACCAAAGAAGAAGAGGACAAAACAAAACTTGGCCCCTCTTGACAAATTATTGAATGAAATCATAGAGGAAGGGAAACTAAAGAACATAGGAAGGTGTATGATACACTGATAGCAGATGAAAAAGAACAAGTTGAAAATAGTGTTATTTTGCACATGGACATGTATAAAAAGTTCTTAATGTAAGTGGTAGATGAACTACTAGATGAACTGTTTAAAAGACTGGAAGCAAGAAGACAAGTTGTGGTAGAGCTTGACAAGAAGATCAAAATAGAAAAATTACTTGTTGTTTACCCAGTAAACTCACCTAAAGAAATAGATGACCTAATTGTAGAAGCCAACCGGTCAGTATTCTCTACTGCACACCGACATATTGCTTTAATGGTTGGAAGAGTTAATGAAGTAATAGAGGAAACAAAAAATGTATGGGATATATTCCTAGTTGAAAAAGAAAAACAGGAAGAGTACATGAACCCCAAACCAATAAAGGTATATCAGAAGGACAAGGACAAGGGTAAAGGAAAGGTTGGTGGACCTCCTAGTATCAAAGTAAAAGACAACTTACCCCCACCGCCTTTGATTACTCCGGTAATAACAACTACTAAAGATCAACCGATAGTTGAGAGTATGGATGTAGAGGATATGAATCCTAATCCTGAAGTACTATACACAGTAGATGTTGATACACAAAAGGTCAACATTGTGGTAGATAAAGATATAACAGGTAAGACAGACATGGCTAATGAGCCACTAGTAACTGATCAAACTGACAACACACGAGAAAAACCGGCAGATGATAGCACAAGAGAACAGTTAGAGACTCAGATTGAGACTGAGACAGAACAACAAACAAAGAAACAAGGAGAGCAACAGGCTCCAAAATAGGAACAGGAACAGGTTCATGTGGAAATAGTGCAACCGGCAACAAGAGAAGTACAAAAAGCATTGCTTAAGGAAATGCAAACACAGATAGACCTACCAGATGTCACTACAAGCTTAGTTACTTCATCCACCAACAGAATTCAGAATGTTGTTTCCTCATCAATAGGTTATAAATCAACAAATGTAACAGAAGTACTTTTAGATTCTATCAAAAGGATAACAAATTATAGTTCATAGGCTTATAAAGCTATAGATGACACAATCCCAATTTTGAAGAGGCTAGCTCCTAACTGCAATATAGACAATAAAGATTCATTAAGCCAAATTGACATTTTGTCCAAGTACATCACTGAGAACACAGTGACAATTGAGCAAATAAAGGAAGAGGCATTGAAGGATAAGATGGAAATTGAAAAGCAGAGATTCTTTGAGGATCAGATAAAGAAGTGTACAAGGGAATTTGACACACTTCTACCGGAACTATGCAACTTACTGAAGGAATTCAAAACTCTGTACAAAGACATATGCAAGACAAACCTACTGACATAGATAAGAAAATGAGCAAGGTACATGATGAAATCAATAAAATTGCAGACAATTTTGTTAACTCACCTGATGCATTATCAAATTTTGAACAAAAGATAACAAGTTTTGAGGAAGAGTTACTTAAGCTAGGAAGAGAAAAGGAGAGAATAGTAGATAAGGCAAAGAATTTGAGAGTAAGACTGAGTCCAAGATTGGACTATCTAGCATTCATGCGGAAGGAAATATCTGAGGCACTAGTACAGGAACATAGAACACCGATAGAGCATATGTAGCACCTCACCGATACAGTTCAAAGAACAGATGCAGCTATAAAGGACAACAAGAAGTTTATGGAGAGTATAAACTTGATTTTGGTGGATCTTTTTCAAATTGTAACCACATAGTTACAAGGCTAAGACTACAACTCTATTGACACCTTGACCCCATAAAATATTAATAAAAATGGGGTTCGAGCGAACCCCAATGATGTCACATGTATGATTGAACTGGGGGGTTCACTTGAACCCCAAAGGGTAGTTAAGTCGAACACCCCCAGTTCATTCGAACCCCCCAAATTTGTTTTTTTCCCATCAATGAATTTCATTCGTGGGAACCACTATTGTGAGTTCACCCACCCCTTAGGACAATATGATGTCCTAAGGGGTTATATGGTGTCCAAAGGGCTCATATGGTGTTCTAACACATGTGTGGACCTTTAGGACCCCAAATGATCCCCAATGACACCATATGACCCCTTAGGACCTCATGTGACCTGTAACAACACCACATGACCCTTTTGGACACTATATGACCCCCTCTAACATCCTAGTACATGACGTGACCCCTTAGGACACTATATGACCCCTTAGGACATCCATATGGTGTTTAGAGAGGTTATATGGTGTCCTTAAGAGTCATATTGTGTCGTTAGGGGTTATAAGGGTACCTAAGGGGCCACATATGACCCCTCGGGACACCATATGACTCCTCAGGACACCATATGACCCCTTAGTACAATATGGTGTCTTAGTGGGTCATATGGTGTCCTAAGGGGTCATATGGTATGACAACACATGTCTGACACCTTAGGACCCCATATGGTCCCTAACAACACCATATGATGTCTTAATGGGTAATATGGTGTCCTAAGGGATTATATGGTGTTCCAATATACATGTGTTACCCCTTATGACAACATATGACCCCTTATGACACCATATGACCACTTAGGACACCATATGACCCCTTAGGACAATATGATGTCCTAACAAATCATATGGTGTCCTATCAGGTCATATGGTGTTCTAACACATGTGTGGTCCCTTAGAACCTTGTATGACCCCTAATGACATGATATCACCCCTTAGAACACCATATGACCCCTTAAGACACCACATGACTCCTTAGGACATCATACGACCCCTTAGGACAATATGATGTCAATAAGGGGTCATGTGTTTTTATAACATATATGTGGCCACTTAGGACCCCATATGGCCCCTAACGATACCATATGATCCCCCAAGATACCATATGACCTGTAACAACACCATAGTACCCCTTTGGACACTATATGACCCCTCAGGATACCATATCACCCATTCAAACATCATATGGTGTGCTAAGGGGTCATATGGTGTCTTAAGGGGTCTTATGGTGTTGTTAGGGGTCATATGGGGTCCTAAGGGGCCACACATGTGTTAGAACACCATATGACCCCTTAGGACATTGTATCATGACCCTAGGGCTCATATGGTGTTTTAAGGGGCCATGTCATGTATTAGGATGTTAAAAAGGATCATATGGTGTCCTAAGGGGTCATACGACATCGTTAGATGTCATATAGTGTCCTAAGGGGTCATGTGGTGTCATTAGGTGTCATATAGTGTCCTAAGGGGTCATATGGTGTCATTAGGGGTCATATGAGGTCTTAAGGGGTCATATGGTGTCATTAGAGCTCATATGGGGCCTTAAAGAGTCATATGGTGTTGTTAGGGGTTATATGGGGTCCTAAGGGGCCACACATGTGTCAGAACACTATATGACCCCTTAGGACACCATATAACCCACTAGGACATCATATGGTACTAAAGGGTCCTATGGTGTCCTAAGGGGTCATATGGGGTCCTAAGGTGCCACACGTGTGTTAAAACACCATATGACCCCTTAGGATGTCATATGGTGTCCTAAGGGATCATATGCTATCCTAAGAAGACATGTCATGTACTAGGATGTTAAAAGGGGTGATATGGTGCTATTAGGGGTCATATGGTGTTGTTAGGGGTCATATGGTGTCCTAATGGGTGATATGATGTTTTGAGGGGTCATATAGTGTCCTAAGGGGTCATATGGTGTTGTTAGGGATCATAGGGTGTCTTGAGGGGCCATAGAGTGTCATTAGGGGTCATATGGGATCCCTAGGGGCCATAGAGTGTCATTAGGGGCCATATAGTGTCCTAAGGGGCCATATAGTGTCCTAAGGGGCCATATAGTGTCCTAAGGGGCCATATAGTGTCCTAAGGGGTCATATAGTGTCCTAAGGGGTCATATCGTGTCTTGGGGGGTCATTTAGTGTCGTAAGGTGTCATATGATGTCTTAAGGGGCCACACATATGTTAGAACACTATATGACTCCTTTGGACATCATATTTTTGTAAGGGTTGATATGATGTTTTTAGGTGTCATATGGTGTCGTAATTGGTCATGTCATGTACTACGATGTTAAAAGGGGTCATATGGTGTCCCGAGGAGTCATATGGTGTTGTTAGGGGTCATGTGGTGTTATTAGGTGTCATATGGGGTCCTAAGGGGCCACACATACTCTTAGAACACCATATGACCCCTTTAGACACCATATGACCCCTTAGGACATCATATTGTCCTAGAGGGTCATATGGTATGCTAAGGGTTCTTATGGTGTCTTAAAGGGTCATGTTGTGTACTAGGATATTAAAATGGGTCATATAGTGTCCTAAGGGGTCATATAGTTACCTAAGGGGTCGTATGGTTCCCTGAGCGGTGATATAGTGGCCTAAAGGGGTCATACAGTGTCCTAAGTGTCCACACATGTGTTTGGACACCATAGGACCCCTTAGGACACCATATCGTATCCCTAGGGCTCATATGGTGTCCTAAGAGGTCATGTCGTACATTCCAAGATGTTCAAAAGGGCCATAAAGTGTCCTAGGGTTATATGGGATCCTAAGGTGCCACACATGTGTTAGAAGACCATATGACCCCTTAGGAAACCATATGACTCCTTAGGACATCATATTATCCTAAGGGGTCATATGGTGTCCTAAGGAGTCATTTTGTAAATACTAGGCTATTAAATGGGGTCATATGGTGTCCAAAGGGGTCATATCATGTCCTAAGGGACCACACATGTGTTAGAACACCATATGAAACCTTAGGAAACCATATGACCCTTCAGGAGATCATATTGTCCTAAGGGGTCATATGGTGTCCTAAGGGCTCATATCGTGTACTAAGATGTTAAAAGAGGTCATATAGTCTCCTGAGGGGTAAGAGGAGAGGTGGAGGGAAGGAGGGAGGGATGTATGAATAGAGAGAGAGGTCATATAAGAGATAGTGATAGGTTTAGATAGGGAAAATAGATAAAGGGAGGTGGAAAGGGAACAAGATAGTGACAAGTGAGATATACAAAAGTGGAGGGGAGAGTTGGAGTGAGGGAGAGAAGGAGAGGTATTCAAAAAGCGGGAGGGAATGAGAGGTATTCTTCACCCCATCTATCTATACTCTCTATCTCCCCTATCCCTTTATGTATTTATCTCTTCTCTCTAGATATGGGTATCTATCTTCCCTCCTGCTTTCTTTATCTCCCCTCTCCCTCTCTCTAGTTACCTCTCTTTCCATCCCTATCTACTTTTATCTCTCCTAATTCTCTACCTCCTTCCCTCCATTCTACTATTTATCTCAACTCTCTCTCGAGCTCTCCCTTTATCTCTCTCCCTCCCTCCTTCCATCTCCATACTCTCTCTCTATTTACTTGAACTCTCTTTAAATACCTCTCCTTTTGTCCCTCACTCCAAGTCTTCTCTCCACTTTTGTATATATCACTTATCTCTATCTCTCTCCTTCCATCTCCACCTCTCTCTATCTATTTTTCCCCTCTCAACTTATCACTATCTCCTCTCTTCCTCTCTCTCTTTCTCTATATATATCTCCCTCCCTACAAGACCTCTATTTGTATCTTTTCTTCTATCTCCCAAACCTTCCCTTACCATTTCTATAAATCCCACTCTCTCCTCACTATCTGTCTCTATTAACCTACATCTCTCCCCCTCTCTACTTATATCTCTACCTCTCTCTAGAGTGAGATAGGGAGGTAGAAAGGGGATAGAAGAGAGATAAAAGTAGAGAGGGAATGAGAGAGAGAGAGAGAGAGAGAGAGAGAGAGAGAGAGAGAGAGAGAGAGAGAGAGATGTTGGTAGGGAGGGATAGAAAGGTATGTAAAGAGAGATAGATAGGTATATGTAGAGAAATAGAGGTAGGTAGGGAGTGAGGGGATGTGTAGAGATAGATGAGATAGAGAGTAAAGAGTTAAGGATGTGAGGGAGAGGTAGAGATAGGTCTAGATTTTGGGAGAGAAAGGAGTGAGTAAGATAGAGAGGTAGAGAGTAGATAGAGGGGAGATAAAAGTAGAGAGGGAAAGAGAGAGAGAGAGAGAGAGAGAGAGAGAGAGAGAGAGAGAGAGAGAGAGCTACATATGTAGAGAAAGATAAGTTGGTAGGGAGAATGAGAAATATACATAGAGAGAGAGTTATATATATAGAAATAGAGGTAGGTAGGGAGTGAGGGGAGGTGTGTAGGGAGAGAGGAGATACCGAGTAGAGAGTTAGGGATGTGAGAGAGAGAGATAGGTCTAGATTATGGGATAGAGAGAGAAAAGAGGTAGAGAAGGGATAGAGGAAGAGTGCTATGGGGAGAGATGAGTCTAGAGCTTAAGGAAGATAAAGAAATCTACAAAATGCTGATAGGAGCCTGTTGATTACAAAAGTTTGACTAAGTTTGAAAAATTTATAAGATCTTTTAAAATATAGAATTTGCATTATAACTCCTAGAGATTTGAAACCACTTTCAAACATCTCATCAATATAGATATCAAGAGAGATAAGTCTAGAGATCAAGGAAGATAAAGAGATTGAGATAAAGAGAGCTAGAAAATTTTGAACTATTGATTATTGAAATTTGATTGTCTGAAAATTTATAAGGTCTTCTAAAATCTAGAATTTGCATTATAAATCCTAGAGATCTGAAACCACTGTCAAACATCTTGCCAATATATACATGAAATATAACTTAAAGTATAAGTCTTATATTTCATGTATATATAGCTTATTTTTAATAAATAAATAAAAAATGAAAAAACGGGATCCAATTTCTTAGATTTCGGCTCGAGACCTTGAACCATAATAAGATCCAATAAAATATTTATTGAAATTTATTTTTAGCCAATAGTATCAAAGAGACATTGAAATATGAATATTAACTAAAGCTATCGAATTAAAGCACATCACTACCACATCACATCACTACCACATCATTGCATCATTTCTTTTACCATCCATTTTCTTTTCCAATATCTTTGAAAAATATTAACCTATTTATATAAATTATGAAATTTATCTTATTTAAAAACGAATAAAGAGGTGAAAACATCTAGTCTCTTTAAAAATACTTACTTGTTCATATTTATTCCTTGGTGCAATTTTCAAAGGAGTGTCTCCTACTTTTATGGCCAATTTCTGTTAATTATTTATTCCTAAAACATAACGTTTTTCTAGCCTTGGTTATAAGACCACGATGCAGATTAAGGTTGTTTCTTGCTCTGGCAGAGAAATAGAGCTTGCTGAATTGTTTATTAAACCTTGTTCCCGTGCCTCTGTTCTGTTCTATAAGGCTCTTTTCTTGAGAATATAATTCAAAATCCAGTTAGCCAGGTAATTTTCATAAATGCGTCCCATTGTCTTTCGTCTCTGATTTGAATTTGGAATGTCTTACGATTAAAATATTGATTATTAGTAAATGTGCATTGAATATTGAATTTGGACCTTAGATTGACTCAATGCTGATTAAGGTTAAAACCCAATCGTCACTCGCAGCATCACTACAACAACGTCATTAAGTCCACGAATATCATCTTTTTACTTACTAGGTTGCGACAAAAGGAGGTTGCAGTGAATCAAAATTGAACTTATAAACCTATTTCAATTGTCAAATTCCATATGGGGGACTCAGACTCACTATTGTCAAATTTTCTGCATAGCAGATCTAGTTAGAAAGCAAGAAACAAAACTTGTAGAAAAAAAGAGATAAAAAGAGCTCTGAAAATAGATCCGAATGGAATTATCTTGAATTTTCAATTACACTGATTGCATGAATGTAAATACAATTATTGAACTCCCATAAGAATTGAATTTACAGAGAGCAGAGTAATTTTCGAAGGAGGCAGAGTTAAAACTAAAACTCTCTGTTGTTAGCTTAGATCTGTGCAATGCATGAGTGCCTCTTACAGTGGAACAATAGTTTCCCATAAATCATGGACACTAGACACACATGAGACACAGCTGCATGCGCTAACACCCCCCTTAAGCCTAACTAAGGAGAGATATGTGCCCTAGCAACAAAGTCTAATGAGGAACCCAATTACAAAGACCTGTACAATATGCATTTTAAATTTTCTGGCATGCACAATATGGATCTAGCAAGCAGAGAAAAGAAACAAAACTTACAGAATGAAAATAGAGCAAATAAAAACAGAACAAAAAGTGATCTGCCTATGAATGAAAACCTTGTATTAATTCATTATACTTTACAGTAGCTGAAAGCATGATTTATACAAACTTGAACCACCACATGATCTAACATTACGGTGAAGACAAGAGAAGACTAAAATTAACAACCTTAATTCAGGTATAAAAATCTAAACCTAACAGAGATCAGTGACCCACAGTCTGTGGTAGTGAACTAATAGTTATTTGAAGTTGGAATTAACCACCAACACCCCCGCTTAATTCTAACTAGGGAAAGAGTAAAGAAGAAAGAATTGAGGAAAGAGGAAAGGTGGAAACCCAGTGGGAATAAAACCCCCCAGCCCCGCCCCCCCACTCAAAATTAACACTAACTCTACATGATACATAATATGCTACAATATCTTGCAACCAAAGATCTCGCAGAAAGTAGCTATTTGTGCCTTCACAAATAAGAGAAAGAATGTCAATACAAAATGTAGCAAAGAGAATGTTGTAGTAGGTTCCTCTGCAACAAATGACACCTCTTCCTTTTAGAAGATAGAAACCTCGAACTATCAAACTATTGAATTCCCACTCAAGTGAAATGTGTGAAGGAATCAAGATGAATGGTTCTAAAAAATACTCATGTTTCTCCAATTCGATGCTCAACTGCAACTTTGCCATACAAGATTCCAGAATAGTGACCACTGAAATGTGAGATTTGTTTGGATGTGAATCAGGATGTGTCAAGATAGTAGCATGGAGAGGCTGAAAGAGAACAAGAGAATCCAAACCAAAAGAAGATGCTACTTGATGTGAGCTGACATCAGAGAGAAGACATGTGTCCTCAATATTGTCATCATGATCAAGGAGAGATTCAAAAAGCAAATGATAAATGTCTGATAGGATGATATCTCGCTCATCAAGAGGACAAGAATGAACCTGCTGAAGAGAATTTGAAGTAGCATTCGGAGAGGCCAAAATCTCTATCAAACTAATAGCTGGAGGTGACTGAACAACTACCAATATTGGAGGTGTGGAAAGAGGAAAAGCAGGAGGAGATGTCTCTATGTAATCAGAACAATCAAGTCTCTTCCAATAAGAAAATTCCTCTTTAGTGTCATCCTCATACAAAGGATCATCATCACTATCAAGGGAGAAGCATGTCTTCATTTAAAAATGGAGGTTCATTGGGATCTCCATACATTTCCCATAAAGTGTCCCAAAGAGTGCAAGGGTACTCAATGTGTGATAGAGCCCATGATGTATAGTCCCCAACAGTTAAACCAATTAATCCTAAGACATGATCATTTCTACTTCCCCAAGCAGATTTCTACCAACCAGTACTTGGTTTGGGAATAAGTCCATATAAATGAGGCAAAAGATGAATCTAGCAACAATGCTTTAGGATTCCATTAAACTAGGACTTGTAATTTCCTTCTTCCAAAAAGATGACAGATGGATGATATCTAACTCCCATTTTAGACTAAACTACCCCCTTTTGGAACTTTATTTCAGTTCATTTTTAATACAAAAATACCAATAGATACCCCCAAAGAAATGAGAATTCCTTTCTAAAACAACTTAGAATTTTAATACTTGCAAAAAATAAATGTTCTGCTCCTTTCTTCTAGCTCCCAGGCTCTGATACCATGTTAAATTTTCTGCATAGCAAAAATACAGATCTAGCTAGAAAGTAAGAAACAAAACTTATAGAAAAACAGAGAAGAAAAACAAAGATAAAAAGAGCTTTGAAAATAAATCTGAATGGAATTCTCTTGTGTTTTCCATTACAATGATTGCATGAATATAAATACAATTATTGAACTCTCGTAAGAGCTGAAAATACGAGGAGAGCAGAGTAATTTTTGAAGGAGGCAGAGTTAAAACTAAAACTCTCAATTGTTAGCTTAGATCTATGCAATTCACGAGTTCCTGTTACGGTGGAACAATAGTTTCCATAAATCACGGACACTAGACACACATGAGACATAGTTGCATGCGCTAGCAACTATTTGTGATTCTCTCCTTATCAAATTAATAGAGCGATTGAATTTTTATATCCTCAAATTTAAGTTAATGGGATACATTAACCTCTCCTAGGAGAATTCTAAGTTTGGCCATCCAATTTACAATCATGATATGGGTCGTGTTAAAGCCTAATATCAAAAAAGAATTGTTAAATTAATTACAAATATTTGACCATGGGTAAGAATACAAATATTTGACCATGGTTAAGAATACAAATATTGAAATAATGAATTAATACAACTAGTCATATATTTTAAAATTAGAAAATTCAATGTAAATAATATCAAATTCAATGTAAATAATAAGATATGGTTGGATAGAATTTTCTTGTATATGACATGGGGTGAGATGGACACAAATAAAATCGAGAAGTGAAACTTGAATGGACGATTAATGTTAAAAAGTTTCATTTTCAAATTTTGTTCTGACATGAAAATTGTTTTTTTTGTACTTTTAAATAAGGTGGGAAAGTTCATTATATATTAAGAATTCTAAATATTTAACCATAGGCAATAATACAAATATTAGGATTATGAATTAATACAACCTCTCACATACTAAGAATAATTATGTAATTTTTTTGTTAAAATCAAATGTAGATAAATATGAATACAACTAATGTGGTTAGGAAGGACATCAACCTAATAAATGATATTAGTATAGGTCTAAAGATTCTATAAAGAACTATATGAGTTCCCATGTAAAATTTTATGAGGACTTAGTAAAGTCACCTGAATAAGTCAATCACCCCACATATGGAGAAATAATCATGATAAGGAAAGTGATATTGAAGCTAACTAAAGGGACTGGGAGGACTAAGTACAATATGTGATAGTTAATTTTGGACCAAATAAAAGGAAAAATATATTAGTAACATAAAAATATAATCCAAATAAAATTGCATCTCCAATAGAGCCAAAAGGAAGTAATTACACCAAAATGAAAGAATAGGCACTAGAAATATACCTCCTTGATTATTGGATGAGATCTTTCATGTGCAAGATATGTTGATAGATATGAGATGTGGGATGGTTATTGAGAGATAGACAACATCTTCCTATGATCTTTGAAGTGTCTACACACATATAAAATGCCTATAAATGAGTGTTAATATAATATTCAAAGATATGGTTGGATAGTATTTTATTGCATATCACATGGGATGAGATGGATGCAAGTGGAATGGAGAAGGAAAACTTGAATGAATGATCAATGTTTAAAAGTTTCATTTTCAACCTTTCTGGTGACATCAAAATTATTTTTCTTTTACTATTAAATAAGGTGAGATGGGAATGCATACTTTAATTAATTAATTATAGAAGAAGGTTAGTCTAAGTCAATGAAATAAATAGTGCTTATTTAATTAATTAGTGAATTATGGCTAGTGTAGGATTCTATGAGAAACAAGAATGTAAGAAAAATATCTATTGTCATTTATAGACCACGAGTACTCTAGTTAATAGATGAGTGAAGATAAAATATAAAATAAACTGGTTATCCTAAATAGACATAATCCAAGAGATAAATTACAAGATACACTTCTCACAAGTTGAGCACTCAAACACTTGTAAAATTTCACATTACTTCACACCTCACATGATCAAACATTGCCTTGATACCAATTATTGTATTTTGATGTCTAATAGTCTAACAATTGTATGTTACAAAAGTAACCCTGGTCGACACAATTAAAAAACTCATGGACCAAATTTTTCTCAAAGTATTAGTCTTGATTTCATTATATTAAATTTTAGATAAGCACCACTTTTTACAACCAAATTGATCCCTTTTTAAAATTAAACTATGATACACATTTATGTTTACTATTTTACTTTATTTTCTTATTCAATTAAGAATATGCATTTCTTTGCATAAAATATTTTATTTATTAACATTTATTTAGACCTATTTTCTTAGAAACTTAAGGTGATTATTTAAAATATGTGAATATTTCTACGCATTCATGATCTTAGTATGGTCAGAGATTTATAATTCATAACAATTTTCTTTAGCTATTATGTTTAATTACGATTGTAATTTGGATGACCAAGCATAAAAATCTTCTAAGAGAGATTGGTATATCCCATCAACATAAATTCAAGACTATTAAAATTCAACTACTTTATTAATTCAATAAAAATAGAATTACAAATAAAAAACCTCAATTCTTGATATTGAAATTGACATTTGATGTAGGTTTATGTAAACTTGACTCCCTTCAACTTCCTATTGTCACAGTACAAATAGGAAATCTCAATTCCTCATATTGAGATTGGCATTTGATATAGGTTTATATAAACTTGACTCCCTTCAACCTCCCATTGTCACAATAAAGATGATACTCGT
This sequence comes from Cryptomeria japonica, assembly GCF_030272615.1. Lineage (NCBI taxonomy): Eukaryota > Viridiplantae > Streptophyta > Pinopsida > Cupressales > Cupressaceae > Cryptomeria > Cryptomeria japonica. Next base: position 222,968,440 of record NC_081405.1, read on the forward strand.
GGACTCCAACGAGGTGACTGCAGTGATATTTTGTGAAAACGAATGTTATAAGTTTAACCAGCATTGAGAAAGTTCCAGGCTGTACCGGTGGACCCAGCCGGCAGGGATTGTCAAAGTTCGTTTTCTAGTAATCAATAATTCAGTTCTAAGTCATTCCACATGCAAATCAGAGGCGAAAAATAATGGGATATATTTATGAGCTGCGTGTGGGTAGATGAATTTGTATTCAAGTTGTTAAGGAAAGAACCTTATAAAATGGAGTTAACGCAAACAAAACGTTTTAAGCAATGCGCTTAGGAAGCTGTATTTTCCTGCTCGAGCAAGAAACAACATTGAGCTGCAACTTGAGGAAAGGTTCTTTCGAAGTATGGTGTCGACGTGGTGATGTTAATCAATCAAAGTTTAATAGAATGGAAGACGCCTGAGGGGAGAACATGTTTTCATGTGGCTGTACTTGCAAGAGACCCAGGTCGTTCTCTTTGACGGCCTTCTTGGAAGCTTGTCGACGTGGTGATGTTAATCAATCAAAGTTTAATGGAATGGAAGACGTCTGTCAGGGGAGAACATGTTTTATTTTTATTTTTTTTGATAGGTTATTGATCGAAGCTTGAATAGCTTTTTTTTGGAGCTATGAATCAATAGGGACACAGTAGAGAGCCCATCCCCATTACATATCTTTGAATTATTATTATTATTATCATTTTTATTATTTTATTTCATTAGATTGACCCCAAGACCTTCCCCATTCTATGGAAGGCCAAGAGTTTGGGAATTGGACTTGGGTCTCCACAATGAGAACCCAGTATTTTAACTAGTTAAGCTCAACCCACATGAAAAATACATAATAAATCAGTATATAATTATATAGTATCCTAATATTAAACTTTATTTAATGATAATATAGAACTTTTAAATGGTTAGTATTATAGTAATGGACAGGGTTAGGGTTAAGGTTCGTAAAATGGTCAAGGTTAAGGTTTACATCATTATCAGGACTAGGGCTAGGGTTTATATCATGGTTAGGTGTTGCATCATGGTTAGGGTTTCGTTTAGGTTTAGAATTATGGTTAGGGTTAGGAGTTAGGCTTACTGTTAGGATTATGGTTAGGGTTAGGGTTATGGTGAGGGTTTAGCATTACGGTTTGGGGTAGAGGTTATATCATGGTTGGGGTTAGGGTTAGGGTTAGGATTATGGTTAGGCTTCGAATTATGGATAGGGTTAGGGCTTATGATTATGCTTAGGATTAATGCTTGAATCATGGTTAGTGTTAGGGTTATGGTTTGGGATAGGGTTTACGGCTAGGATTAGGATCATGGTAGGACTTACATAATGTTTAGGTTTAAGTTTATGGTTAGGGTTAGCTTGGGTTAGGGTTAGGATTTACTTCATGGTGAGGGTTGGGGTTATGGTTAGGGTTAGGTTTTAACTTTAGGGTTGGAGATTATTGTTAAGGTTAGGGTTTAGGTTTATGATTAGGAATATGGTTATTATTTTCCAAGTTTAATGAACGAATATGGAGAATTCATGATTCAAATTCATTGAAAAGATAAAGTTACACTTACATTTTTAGATGAGTTCTACATACAATTGGACAATTATAATAAAGGTTCATTAAACGTAGCTGTCTTTTAATAGCCATCGAATTTTCGAAACATGAAGCTATTTGTGTCATGTTAGGCATATTTGAGATTCTTTACTTGTTTTATGAGCTCTTTCCGTCTCTCTTTGTTTGTATCATGTGGCAGATGAGCTCTGAGCTTACCACAGAGGACAAGTGTCTTTCATGACTGTCACCAGTTTAGTTGTTTGCCGCAGCTTGGCCTTCACCACTTTTGGGTTTATGGCTGCATTGTACACGGTGTTGGCGCATTGTATCTTCCCACCATACTCCTATATACCGTGCAATAATTTCGCTTCTTCTATATAACCTTAAAAACTCCTTGTAATCATAATGAATGTGTAGTTAGTGTCTAACTATGTTATGATGGCCTTCGTGTTCCTTTTCCACGATTTTGAAATGAAATTTTCAAACACGCATTCTCTAAATATTATCTAGATTAATTAACTAAAGCATGTATCTAAATGAAATTGGATGTTGTTGAAATGATGTGGATTAGATCAAACGATGTGAAAAGAAACAATTCTTTGTATGCTTTCTCAAACATGTCTTGATAGTTTTCTGCATCTATTTGTCTAGCTTTTTTATCGAGTGTTTTTCCTTCTATTTCTGGATCGTTCAACATCTATGTTTGCGGAAACTTCAAATGTTGAGCTGTGCTCCCTTTGTCTTAGTCATGTTAAGCATGCTCGAAGTTGAGATCTTCTCCCCCGTTTAGTTAGTTTGCTTATGTTTTCTTTTTCGGATAGTTCTTCCCTTTCTAGTATGTATTTATGTTGTTCCCATTTTTCACTTGATATTTATATATACATTAAATGCCTTTTGCCAAAAAAAACCAAACATCTATGCATAATATTTTTATTAAGGGTTTGATTTCTATTTGTAATAATGTCAAACTCATTTTGGGCATACATCTTAATTTAGAAAAGAATTTTGAAGACACTAAATTGGACCATGGGTTTGAAACTTCTTTGTGAAAGGAATCTAGATAATGTAAATACTTCTTATACAAATCTCTAAGGAGATTATGCAAAAAAAAATATTATCTAAGTAATTTCAAGAGAAGATTTTTTTTATAAAGCCCAATCCCAAAAATAGATAATAAACCATATATTATGAGAAATTCCTTTGTGAAAGAAATATTAAACCTCTAAACATCAATCCAATTTATTCACAACAATCATATGATTACAATATAACTACAAGCTTAATCCCTCATAAGAGACCAACACCAAGTGTAAAAACATTCCTGTAACATAATGTTCAAGAAATACACATGATACTATCACCATCTAGACCACTAACTAAATACAAGAAGCTAAAACAAAAAAATATAGTACAAAACTAACAAAGAAAACCATGTCTTAATTATGGTGCACAAATCTATTTGTAATATCTAGTGCCCCTCTCCATGGTGCTTTAACGAGATAATATCACTTTGGAGCCATTATCTTCATTCAAAGATCCTCTATGATATGTCATAAATTGTGTCATAAGTTTGTCAATATGCATAGACTACTTTGTAACCTTCTTTACACATGTTCATCTATATGTCATAAAATTGAAATAGAATCTCTTATGCATATTATGATATTGTACATTCTCTTATGCACTTTACATAGCATAGATGCACTTTCACACATCCCAAGACATATTACACATGGTGATTTGTCCCATCTCAAAGGTTTAAGCCCTTATACATGATAATATTAAAAATTAAATGCATGTTAATTAATAAATCCACCATCAAGAAAGGATGGTTTAAAAAATCCAACCCAACATTTCCCCACTTATTATATATTTTACAGAAGAAAAAGAAAAAATGATCAAGCAATGATTTACTTGATATTGGCCATGAATAGATTCACTACACCATCTAAAATCATTTAATCTTATTTTTATTTATTCATGCATTTATAACATTCACCAAAGTGTCAAACTTTTCTATCACAACCCTCCCATCCTCCACCATCTCAGGAACAACATAACATTGAACATCAATGTGCTTTGCTTTTGCATTAAAAAAGTCATGTTTTTGGAAACTAATGATAATGTTTTAATAGAATCACGATTAAGTTCCATGTACTCTACTTTATAGTGGAAACATTAGCCATAATTTACCTCTTAATTGTCCAAGTTACTATAACATTAAATAGGGTACATAGTTTCTAGTAGAATTCATTTATCAACATCTTAAATTTAATCTACTTCTTGAAACCTTTAAATCTATACTAAGTTGTCTAGTTGATGCAAAGAATCACTATCATTACTTCGTGAAGTATTTGAGTTTCTTATTATTAAAATATAGTAGTCTATTAAAGTTAATCTTTATCATAGATTATTTGAGTGTCTTTTACTATAGAAAAAAAATTAAATTTCTTAGAACTATTAAATATTTGAACACTCTCAAGGTTGTGGTTGATATATAAAGGATGGAATCATTGTGGAGAGAAATAGAGAAGTATGTGTTGTACAAGGTATATGTGTAGCAATACAATGGTCCACAAGTGTTATAGATCAATGATAAAGACAATTTCAAACTTGTTTTGAATTGTGAACTATGATCAACATTTTAGTGGATATGGTTTTAAATAGTTTAACTCTATTTATGTCTTTGCATATGAAGTATTATATCTAACTTTCAAGGGGATACGAATTTGCACATTGCAACTTCGAATAAATATGACCATTGAAGTTTTTTTAGGTGGTTTATGCTTATTTGTCTTTAATCTATTTTTCTTTTATTCTATCAAAGTCGACTACCACAATATTTGAAATAATTTTTTTTTGTTTCACCTAACTAATAATGATGAATTTTTTATTTATTAATAATAAACTATTGATATTTTATAATTTATATAAGGTGGCTTTATATTCCAATAAGAGTAATTTTTTTTCAATTATTGGAAAGAGTATGGAGAATAGTATAAATAATCTAGTAGTTAATTTTATAGTTGTCTTAGGCGATGTGAAAGATAGGTGTATATAGAAATTCAAAAATAGAAAATACAACTTAAGTATATGTGTTTTGTTAAAAAATAAAATAAAGAAAAATAATAGATAACTCTTTTAATATTTTAAAGGAAAGAAAAATATATCCTTTTCTTTTAGCTTTAAAGGAAAGAAAAATATATCCTTTTCTTTTACCAAGATCTGGAACCCAAAAAATAATGCTACCTAGAGGAATAATCATCAGAAAACCAGCAGCCCAACCACAACCAAGACTAAAAAAGGCTAGCCTCTAAAAAAAACATAAGGGTTTTACTAAGGCTCCCTTAACCTTCGGCTGACAACATGGGTTTTCCAGGAACACATAACCTTCAAAGACACTAGACTACAACAAGTAGCCAAACATTCAAGATCAAGACTTAGAGGGTTTTGAAAGACTCCCCTAGCCAACAGCCTGGGTTTTGAACTGGACCCCAAAACTAGCAGAGAAGGGTTTTCCCAAGCTCCCTTAACATAGATCTCAGGTTGCCAAAAAAAAAACCTATGCTTAACCAAAAACCAAAACATCAACTGGCCATGCTGGGCCCTTGAAAACTACTAGCATCTAGCCTGCTTGTGGGTTTTACAAGGCTCCCACAACCTGAACCAAACATCAATAAAATAAACAAAAAACAACATCCAAGAGGGGGATTTTGAAAGGCTTCCCAAACCTTCATAGTGGGTTTTAAAGTGGATCCCATAACTAGCAGGAGGGCACCCATCACCACCCAACATCTAATCAGCACTCACCTTCCAGCATGACACCTCTCCACCTCAATAAGAAAGGAAACCATCTCAATAGGAGCTAGAATGAAAGAGACCAAGCACATGGAAAATGAAGTAGATGACCCCAAAACAAAGACCAGCAGCCAACAAATATTCACATGATTCTTAGCTAGAAAGAAGGGTTTTGAAAAGGCTCCCAAGACCTTGAATAGAAATAGAGGCTAGTACTAGAACGACTCTATGCCAATAAGTTTCACCAAAGTCTCCACCTCTAAAGGAGAAGAGGGAAAGAAACCCATCAACAAAGAGACAATAACATGAGCACATCCAACCTTGAATAGAAAGGTATCCAATACCCCCATCAGGAGCCATCCCACCAAACTTTGCCCACAACTCTTCTCCTCTATAGAAGAGTGGTCCACCTCAATGAGACAGACATAGATAAAAGGAAGAAAGATAGCTAGTGGAACACCAAAGAATCTCTTGAAAATAATAGATCCATAAAAGCACTCACAATCTGCAAGAGAAAACTTAGAAATATCACACCAAAAGGATGTAGGGACCTCCTAGACAGAGTTCCCCAACTACACCAGATCATTACCAAAGGCCAAAACAAAACTTGTGGGGAGAAAGGACTCCAGAAAAATGAAACCTCCACCCAGATCCCAAACATCCCCTTCACACTAAGGCACAACCAAAAGAGCACAGACTACAGACAAAGCCACCATAGCCACCACCAAAACTTTCTTGTGAAGCAACACGACTAGCAAAAGGATCCTCACCTCATGGGCCGACCAGGTTTAGAAGAAAGCTCAACCCAGATCCAAATCGAAGCACCTATAGATCCAATGGCCTCCATTGCCAACACAAAAAGGAAGAGTAGAAATGGGGTAAGGGCAAAGAGAACCAACAACATCCACACTCTAAGTTGCGCGCACAACGCCCATGACAGAAAGCATCGATGGGAAAAGTATTATGCCATCAGCCAAATAGGGCAATTGGGAGCAGAGCTGAGACACATCCCTCCCAATGACCAGAGAAGACACCAAAGCGTCCAAAGCACTGAAAAAAAAGGTTGATCTCCACCAAGACCCCAACCCCACCAAGATCAACCACCTCCCCATCTCCATCATCTCCTTCCTCTGCCGCATCTTCTCCTCCATCAGCTACCCCTGAAACCCTAGATCTAGCGATGCTTCCTGCATCTTCTCTGTTATTTTGTCTCTACTTTTGAATTATGTTATAAATATTTCAAATATTAAAATGTAGAAAATAATTAAATATTTAATTAATCCAAAAACTATTTTAAATCCACATACCTAGTCTTATTAGTTTCTATAATATAAATTCAATTTCTTTAAAAAAGATATTATTTCATATTAATAATTTGTCTTATCACAAATATAAAAGGTGAACACAATAAATACCTTGTTTTCCCCATGAGATATGAGGGATTGTTGAAAGGTTTTAGTGTTCAACAAATATAAGTTTTATTTTATATAATAATATGTTGTTTTTATAACAACAAATAATATTTTTTATCAATATCTTTTTTTGGATCCTTCTACAGAACAAAATCCTCACCACTGATAATCTCTATAAAAGAGGCTTACATCTCCCCAATAGGTGTTACATTCACCTAAATGAGGAAAAGAATGTTAACCATATACCCCTTCACTATTCCTTCTCCCATTCTATTTGATCACAGATCTTGCAACTATGGAATTTGAACTAGGTCTTTCCTGTTTCTATTCAAGAGTGCTTCATTGGTTGGAGATGTCTCTCCATGACCAATTCTATCAAAAAATTATGGGATTTAATTCTTCCTCATGTGGTATGGGGAATTTGGAAAGAGAGGAACAACAAAATATTTAGAGACTCCTACTCCTCTCCTGAAATGGTTTTTACTAAAATCAAGTGGGCCATTTTGGAAAATCTAAAAGCTGATGGTAAGCCTCTTCTTTTTAGGAACGAGGATGAATTGGATTTGTTAAACAATTGGAATGTTTCTGCCTCTTTAGATAGGAATGACAAGAAGGATAAGAGAGAGAGTAGTAAGTGGTCTTTTCCTTTGACTGGTTGGATCAAAGTTAATTTTGATGGGGTGGCCAAGGGGAACCCAGGGTCAGTTGGGTGTGGGGGAGTGATAAGAAATGAAGCTAGCTATTGCATTGCGGTGTTGGCTCTCCCCATGGGATCCCAGACCAACCACTTAGCCAAAGCCATGGCATCTTACCAAGCTCTTGCCCTTGCTAAATCTTTTGGATTTAATAAATTTTGGCTCGAGGGAGATTCAAATAACATCGTAAAATGCCTAATGGGTCTTTCCCCCCCATCATGGACCATAAAAATTATTATATCTCAAGCCAAGGAGATAATTAAGTCCTTTGAGTGATGTATTATCTCACATAGTTATAGAGAGACCAATGTCATGGCTGACTGGGCTGCCAACATGGTTGCCTATGCCAATCAAATGATCAACTAGAGAGGTAAGCTAGATATTCCTCATGAGGCCTATGTCATCCTGATTTATGATAGAGTGCATGGAAAAGAGGGAGTGATAAGTGATGATTACAACGTACTTATAAGGAAAATTTGCCATAATGAATCAAAAAGAGCAGTGCTTGAAGGACAACCTAGCATTTAATGCAGACAAGGCCCTGCATGCTTTGTAGGTGCCCATTTCTTTTTCAAGGGTTTCTATGGTCTTCACTTTGGCCTCTATTTTTACCTTGTTCTACATTGTGAAGGGTGTGAAAAATTATGTCCTTGGCGCTATGGAAGGAAATAGGAAAAAGATTGAGCTATTTACCTATGATGAATGGAAGAAGTCAAAAGCATGGGCCATCTTGGAAACTACTAAAATGATGGGGTATATGGAGAGAATTCAAGGCAAAAAACCTACCATTACCAGATTATTCAAGATGAATTGGAAGGAGAGAAAAATCACCATAGGTGGGAGAAAGGTGGAAATTGATGAAGGAATGATTGCTAAAGTTACTAGGATGCCAATGGAGGGCAAGAAATTCTATAGGAATAGAAAGCTCAAAGAGGCCGCTATTAAGGGATTCTTGAAGGAAGACTCTGAGAAAGCTAAATTGGTGAAATCTAGCAAGACCTACTACTTGTTGAAGGTGATTAAAAAGGTATAGAGATGGGTTTTATTTGTTGTGATGCAATATGCCACTCTTGATGGTAGATACTCTCATGTTTATGGATATCATTTTGCGCTCTTGAATCACTTCTGCCATAAAGGTATGGTGTCAAATACTTTCTACCTGTATAGTTCCTTAAACACTAGTATAAAATATTTTAGGGCTAACCCGAATAGCAATCCACCCATGCATCATGAAGGGTTAATGTTTCTTTTATACAACCATGTCAAGGCCTCCTTTGTTCAGCACTCCATCACTGAGCTTTTGAACTCGGAAGAGCAGTATGAAAACTTAGATGATAGTGAAGATGAGGGGTCAGATATGGAGTTGGAAGATTATTTTAACAAGGATAAGTCTGCTAAAGGAACCAGAAAGGGGAAGGATAAAGATATGGCTTTTGGGTTGGGTAGAAAGACTGCTAGTAAAGGGGTTAAAAGAAATAGGAATAAGGTATAGTTGGAGGATAGCTGGTTTGAAGAAGATGATGAGGATGATGATGGTATGGAGACTGAAAGTGAAAATTCTACCCCACCGCCCAAGAAGAAAACCAAGCGTAGTCCTGTTATTACTGAAATCATCCTAGAGAAGGAGGATGGTACCTCAAACACCCATTCTACTATTTTGGACCCTAATAGACGAACTTGAGGTGTTGAGAAAGAAGGGAAGAAGGTGATGGAAGGTGAGGCTCTACATCCTAATGACAAAGTCACAACTGCCGATGTGGAGACCCTGTAGAATAATTTTGTGTTTCCATAATTCAACAAAGATAGTAGCGATTCTCTTATTGCCATGCTTCATACTGCAAAGAATTGGGTGATGGAGTTATATAAGATTATAGAATGGGTCTACTCAGAGATTGAAAGTTTGAAGACTAAACAGGTGGACTCTTCTAGGAAAGTGGACATTTTAGAAGTTGTCGGGATAGGTAATCTCAGTTCCTTGCCTAATTATTTGAATGAATTAACCAAAGCCATCAGCGATTCAGAGGCTATTAGTGGATATTATGGCTCTCAATTTAAGGCTATGGAGGCTAGGTTGAATGAGCTAGAAAAGAGGGTTCTCAGCCATGAGAATACCCTGAAGAAAATTGGAGAACAAAGCCAAAAAATTCTAAAAGTCTTAGTCGATAACTTCAGTGTGATGATTAGTAAACTAGAATAGATTCTGCTGGAAAACAACATGATAGATATTGCCAAGGATAAGGTGCTGACCCTTGAGGGTGTGGCTACTGGACATGGTAAAAGAACCCGGGTGAGTACGCAGAAGATGGCTCAGCAAGCTAAGTAACGAGATGATCTTAAGAGTGTTATTGCCTCAATGGTCCAATTAGAGAAAGAAGCAGTGAATCTTCTCAAGAATTTTTCTTATTTGTGTTGTTTTCTACTTTTGATTGTCCCTTAGGTGTTACTGTGTTGTCCTTTTGTCACTTTTGGTGCTCTTGCTGGCTTTTTGTTTCTGCTAGCTATTTTCGTTTCTTGTTATGTTTTATCTAGCTGGACCTTTAATGTTTTATCTATTTTCTAACTTGTTGTAAAGGGTTTCGGGGCCCTTCAAAACTTGCTTTTCACTTAATCAAAAACAAATAATATTTTGTGTTCAACTATTGGTCCTCCTGTGTTGGATATAAAAGTTAGAGATAACAAACATTTGTGATTAGTAATAGGTATTTGGTCCATTTAACTACTAAGTATTTATAGATTAAGTTTTGGTTGAATATTTAAAAAGTCAATTTTTGGACACTTCACACTAGACATGTTATTTTCGTGAGTTGCATGATGAGTCATGCTTTCAAACCTTAGTTGTAGATAGCTAAGTGTCCATTTTACTTTTCTAAAAAGAAACAGAGGCTTTATGATATTCCAAGTGATGACTACATGTTGACAAAATTTGTCCTCTCATCTATTGGTCCATCTCCCCTATATATTTAAAAAATATATACTACTTATATGCTACTTATACAACATTTAATTTTTCCCAACTAATCTTATACAAAATAAATTTATCAATCTATTTAAATTTTTTAAATATAAATGTAAATTCTTTCTTATTTTATAAATAAATTTTCATACCTTTTATATACATTTTTTTTATTATTTTAAATATATTAATAACATAATACTTAAAAAAACAAAAAAAATATGCATGCTCTTTTATGCCATTGGAACTAGATTTTGAATTTGCTACTGCAAGTGCCTATGGTAACAAGGAGACAAAAACACCTTTGGATGTTGCAAGAGAAGTCACCAAGTATTACCAATCTTTTGGGATTATAAAACACCTGAGAGATGTTCCAACAAAACACAAGTCATTCATGTATTGTGCAAAACAAGTGAGCCATGAAAAACACTTGAACACGATGCAAATGGTTAAGAAAGCCTTTGAAGAAAGACACAATTTAAAACGTGTTTCTGCAACTTCATCACACATTGTCTTTTCTCTCCATTGCATTGTATGTAACTCTTCAGAATCATATAACTATGGCCTTATATCTACCCAATATACTCCTTTAAGGCAAGTTACTATTGACTAATTAATCAAAGTGAAATTGGATGTTTTTGAAATGATGTTGATTAGATCAAACAATGTTTAAAGAGAAAATTTATAATAATAAATTAATATAAAATAAATTTATTTTAATATAATTAATAGTTCTTTATTTGAGGTCAAATAGATTTTCTAGGGATTTGAAACCCTATACAAATAGATTTTGTTGGGATTTGAAACTGATAAGTAGAATACTGTAAAAGGTAGAACACATACACACAACAACCTATCAATATCTAAACTGCATTATATTAAAAGAAGCTAAACATGAAATTCCAATCTATAACAACCAAAGGTTGACCCCTAAAGAATTAAAACAAAGGATTTTGACAAGTTTCCATAACCTTTACAATGGGTTTTGAAAAGGCTCCTATAACCTTCAAGAAAGAGGTAGAATAATCCCTATTACAATAACTCTCATTCTCTCCTACAAATCCATTCTCCAACTCAATAGAAGATGCCCCACCTCAATAGGGTTAGCAAAAGAGGAAACCAATAGCAAAATGTATGAACCCTTGTATCTCCTACAAGAAACTTCTGCACCCCAATAGGAGTAGCAAGAGGAAAGACAAGGGAAAGAGTAGCATAAGCCCATTTCTAAAAATTAAAATCCTTAAAGAGCTTGGGATCTTTTCTATCCACACTAAAAGACATCTTCTCAAAACCAAAAGAAGAGACCTATAATAAAAAACAACAAAAGCCAACAAAAGAGGCCAAAACATAATGATGGTCATCATCTTAGACTTAGGGAAGTCATCAAAACCCCTCCCAATAATAGCTCTGCTACTTCCAAATAAAAAATAGATGTCCATAACATATAGATCAAGAGAAATGAAAGTATCCTTACCAAAGACCCAGTGGGTCACTAAAGAAAGCTGAGAACTCGTTCATTTTAATTATATAAGTGCTTTGCTTGAGAACTTGAGTGCAATTTTTGCTACAAAAATAGATTAAGTATTTCAATGAACTAATAACCCACCCTAAAAGGGTATTTCAATTTTAAGTTAAGCTAAAATTGTCTTTACATTAAGTATTTTATCAGTTGAATGACAAATAGATCAATAATTATATTCATGTTGATTTGAATTTGACATCAAAATTATTACTATAGTTTCCAATGAAAACCCATTATAAATTCCATGTCAATTTAGATCTATAGCCCATGCATATGTATGCTCTTATCTCATGTTACATAATAATTTATTTATACCACAAGTTGTTTATTGTTATATACTAGTTGGTGAGTGATGTCTACCATAGCAAGAGGTTTTGGGTGAGGAATGATTATTGGATATAAAGAACATGATAAAGTTTGTGTACTACTAAGTACTTATAGTGAAATTAACATTGGAGGGGTTGAATTAAGTTTATAATATTAAAGACCATATCACTATTAATTATAGTACTCCGAAGAATTGTAGTAGGGGTTATATTTATGCACCAATCATAATTAAGCATTGAATCCATTAAAACATAATTAGAACTTTGTGAAGATACTAAATCAATGGAATAAGATGTAAGAAACAATCTATAGAGAATATTTACTATACATTAATGGAATTACAAAATTGGTTAATTTATAGATTCAATGCCATAAACTATATAATAGAGGACTTAAAGTAATTTCACAATATAACAATTGCAAAATTTATACATGTAGTTAGCATACATCTATATCATGACTATTGAGCATGTTTTTGTTGCAAGATGTGCGCCATTGGTCTCCTTGTGTTGTGTAGTGCAATGCTTGGGTTTGTGATATGGCTTAACCGCCTCTTGGGTTTGTGACATAACTTAACTACCTCTTGTGGATTCTATAAGTTTGGTGGTTGTATTGGGAATTAAGAGGTCGATCTTTTGGTGCAATGGCAACTGCACCTGTAATAATTTATAGGAATTATTTTTGATAAAGATAAATAGGTTTTACAGGGACCTAAAACCTAGAGTTTTACAGACCAAGACTAGTAGCAAAAAAAGACATTAAACCTAAGAGAAACATTAGAAAAACCCCACATTGACCAAAATAAAAAAAACAAAACAAATAGAGCCAAAAATAAAACAAGATAAAGAACTCAATTGAGAGAGTGCACCAATTCAATATTCTACTGAATAATCTTCTTGTTGATTTTCTCCAAAACCTCCATGATCAATCTGGAGGTTTCTTGGTCCTGGCTTCAGCTCCTGGTCCTAGTGCAGGGACCTAACCTAGTCTTCCCTCCAACAGCACTCTGGCCACCCTCCGAAGCATTCTTTTTTTGTTTTTCCCCCAAGGGAGGATCACTGGTGATGGGTCTAGTTCTATAGTTGGCCATAATGTAATTGATTTTCTCCAAACCATCAACACTATTATTCATCGCCTCCCTATCGATTTTTACCAGATTATTCAGGCTTTCCTTGATATCATTCACATACTCTTCCATTTTATCAATTCTGCTCTCATGGAAGATCTTCATAGTTTCAACATCCTAAGATATCCCCTGGATCATTCTCATGATCTTCTTAGATTTACTAGGCCCAAGGGAATCCGTGAAAGTTTCAATAATTCCCTTAATCCCATCTTTCAGGGTTCCAATTTCTTTATTCACCCACTTCTAGCAATTTTCCTAACTTCTAGTGACCTCCAAACACACATTTTCCAACATCTTCTCCTCCTTATTCTCTCCTTCATTCTCCTTATTCACATTCCCCTATTTCTCATTATCCACATTGATGGGGATGTCTAACCTAATCTCATGGTCCAAGTCTTTGGACCCACTTGATTTGGTTAATTTCATTTTCTTTTTGATGGGGGCCTCCAGGTCTTGCATTTTCCTGCTACTAGATTTGAACTTACTTGCTGCCCACCTTGGAGGATTGGTTGTCTTGCTACTGTTAGTTCTTGGGGTCACCATAAGCTCCCCTTCTTTCTTTGGTCTATACTCAGGGTCCTCTGAATCCTTGATGTCATGCCAATCCATGGCAGTACCACTGTCATCCTCGTCCATCTCCATGTCATGTCAGAAACAAACTGCACATCAAGGTTAGAGGAATAGATGTGGCTTTTATCCTTGGGGGAGGATTTCACTTCATGAGCTTTGGTGTATTCCATGATTAACATGATAAACCCTTCATGAAGCACATGATTATTCTGGTTTCCAACATGTTTAACTAAACTATTCTCCAAGGATGAAACCAAGTAGAAAGGGATGGAGATAATTATACCATGCCTAAAATGGTTTAACATAGTAAAATGACATGAGAAAATACTAGCATATCTACCATCTAGGGTGATGTACCTCATGATGAATTCTGCCATATCAGCCCAAAGGGAATTCATCTCTTTCCTGTTATAACCACCATCAGCCATTTTTGAAACCCTTTGTCGTCCTTTTCCTTATTAAAAAAGCCGCAATGGCATCCTCACCTGACTTCTTGTCTCTATAAAATTTCCTGCCTTTCATACCAAGACTAGTAACAATAGCAACTAGGGTTTTATCAACTTGAAACTCCACATCATAAGCAGTCAACATACCCTTATTCAATCATTTGACAAAGCTTTTAGTAACCAGGGCAAAATGACCATGTAGTCTCCAAAAAGAGCACCATCCCACTGTCAGATATTTCCTCCCAAACCTCCTTATTATTCTGCCACTTATCATAGGTTAGGGGTTCAAACCTATTGTTTTCACCTCCCATTCTGTAGCTCAAACAATTCAAAAAACTATACTCTAGAAGCAAAACCAGGAGGAAACAAAACCAGAAATAGGGTTCTAGATCTTGTCAAAGTGGTAATAATTCAAAATACCACCCCAATAGCTCCGATGCCCTCATAATATTTCATCATTAAATTCATTAGGAAGGCTGAAGATATCAACATCATTTCTTGCCAATTCACATAGATTTTTCGGGTAAGTTTCCCTTCCTCTCCACCATTTAACTGTCATGTAATCAACAACCAAGTTGGCAACATGATCCATTGATTTGTTTCCTTCCCAAAAAATGTGCAAGATCTTGAACTCCTCCAAGCCAGAAATCATTTCAAGGCAATCCTTGATCAGGCTTGAAATAGTCCAGCTAGGATTTGTACTACCTCTGATGCATTTCACAATGTTAAGCGAGTCATTTTCCAGCCAGACCCATCTGAACCCTTCCTTTCTTGTGATGTGTAGTCCTATGTAGGTGACGCTGGCCTCCGTGAAATGGTTAGTCTAGGTGCGCAAAGGAAGCGCCACCGTGGAGACCATCAAACCCAAATGATTCCTCACCACTCCCCCATAGCCTATCGGCTCAAGATTTTCCTTGGGTACCCTATCTATATTGATTTTGATCCACCCAGAGGGGACGGATGCCAAGAAACATTCTCTCTAGTATGTTTAATTTTATAGCCTGGGACAGATATATCCCAGCAAATCTTCCATCTATTGATAGTATCCCATTCCTTCTGGTTAGACTCAAGTGGAGGATCATTTTTACTACCAGGACAGTAATTAAAAAAGTTTTCCTTAATATCATTTATTTTTCTGATAGCCACAACAAGAGAATTTGACTCCATATCTCTAAAAACCCTATTATTTCTTTCCTTCCAAATACCTTAGGCAATATGAGGTAGGGATAAGTTCCACAAAATACCAATAGCATGGTTGTCATATGGGCACTTCCATTGGTACTAGAAGTTCTGTATAGAATCAAGGGGATCCAATTAATATTCCACAGGTTGAGAAAGAAGGCCCAAATGTCCCTGACATAGGAGCAATGTAAGAGTAGATGATTTCATCTCCTTCTTTACATAAAAAAACATCTATTGGTGATGGGGATCCCATGTTTACAAAGATTATCAATGGTAGAGATCTTGTTTTGCATGAATAACCAGAAGAAGATATTAATTTTAGGAATTAATATTTTATTCCAAACTCCAGCCCAAAAGGGGGGAGGAGTAAAAGACAATTTCTAGGATTTGTTGACAAGTGTTGGTAATAAATAATTTCTACCTATGCAAATCATCAAGCCTAGCATTTAAGATAGAAGTTTCCAAATTTAAATTCTAGATGTTTCTAATTCTAGATGTTTCCTTACTATATACTTATTCCTTATCTTCATCAATTGCTATAAATAAGATTTAATATGAATTGTTACTCACCCTTTCATGGGTCTAGCTCTGTAGAGCTGTAAGGAGATGTGAATGTAATGTTTATGTTATTTAATATAATATAATGTCTGTATTTGTCTATTTTTTATTCTTGTTTTCTATCTCTATCCACCACATCAAAGTGGTATCAGAGAAGATGTTGGAGATCTTGGGTGTGAAGCATATCAAAGATTAGGTGAAAGGAAGTGAAAAGGATCAAAACCAAGCAAAATTGAGATCGCAACCATTTTGAAAGAAGAAATTGTTGGAAATGATGTACAGTCGTAGCTATTGAGAAAAAGAAGTCAAAGTATCAAGAAGTTATTGTTTGTAAAGAATTATTGCCAAATAAGAAACAAATTCAGTCAATAAGATAGAAAAATCATTTTAACAAAATCAAGTGAACAAGGTGAGCTTAAATTTTTAAAATCAATGGGAAAATTAGGCAAAAGAGTGTTGAAGAAAAATGCAAATTTAATTTATGAGATAGATCATCTAGAAGGGAAATTATTAGAAGCGAATACAAAAATGTTTACAATTAAAAAAGAAACAGGAATTGAAAAATGTACACTTTCAAATAAAATTAGTGATTATAAAGAGAAAATTGAACAGTTAGAGGAAAAATTAAAGTTGTTTGATGATGTTAAGAAAAAGAATGAATAATTAGAAGAGAAACTAAAAAGATTGGATGAAGCAAACAGTTTGCACATGAAGGAAGTCACAAAATTAAAAGAAGAGAACAAACATTTAAAGACAAAGCCATTGGTTCATGTTGTTTCATGTAGTACAAAGGATTTGAATTCGTCATTTGGTAAATGTAATTTTGTTGAAATTGTTTGTAAGAAAGAGTAAAGGTTTAGGAAACTATGGGCAAGGAATCAGAGAGCCCATTTACCCACTAATAAGGCCAAAATATGAAGACCTTGGATATGACATGAGAAAAGAAAATGATGTTATGAGATCTAGCAAATCAGCTCAAACAAAGCAGTATATTCAATGTTCTCATTATAATAGAGAAGGACACACAAAAGGGATGTGTTGGGATTTGAATCCATGTAGAATTTGTGGTTATAAAAATCATTCTGAAAAGATGTGTTGGAACAAAGAATGGAAGAAAGATTCTAAAACAAGATGTATCCAAATGGATTGTGGATGGAGCTTTGAGTCGAGTTGGCTGAAAATTACAAGTATAATAAAAAAATTGTTATAGTGTAAAAATTCACATGTGAAAATTGATTGCAACCAAGCAAAGTTTTTTAAAAGGCATAATAGATGTGTCAATTCAAAAGAAAGTATTATTTAGCAAGATGTATATAAATGGCAAGTTTCCAAAAAGTTACAAATTGAAGTTTTGAAGAACTATTGTAGCAGTTGAAAATGGTTTGAAGATATTGAGCAAGGAAAGGATTTGCAAAGTCAGCGAACTTGGTTATGGACATCAGAAAGAGTCAAGACCAAAGGAATTTGAATGCCACAACATTGGTGGTCGAAATTAAGGGGGTATGTTGGCATATGTAATTTCTCCCACCTAAAAGACAATTAATTAAAGATAAATTTGAAATTGATATTTTGTAAATAGAAACTATATAAGAATGGAATGTTCTAGAATCAACAAAGAATAAGGTTAAATGGAAGAAAATATTAGATACTTTTAATTTGGGCATTTTGGTCTAATGTCTAGAAAGAATGTTTTCAAAAAGTTTCTAGAATTTTCCAAAGACCTCTATATAGAGAGAATCATGTAATGGTTTTGTATCAAGTAATAAAATTATGTTTTGGTGCTGCAACACATTACAACATCAGTGTATTTAATTTTTTGTGTGTTTGTTCCTAAATTTATGTGTTTTTGTTTCTATATGTGGTGTTGATCCAATCCATCCACCCCATAAACAAGCATCTCACTTGATCTTTAGGTCTAAACACAAATCAAATACTTACACTAATGTTAACTCATTAATAAGATCAAATTTCTTTAAAAAAACTCATTAACGAATAATTTCAATAACCAACATTATTACATAAAACAATCACATTATGAATTTTAAAACTCACTTACTAAATCAAATCATATGAATTTAAACAGTTCACTCATATTAGATTTGGACACAATTATTGTTTGTACATAAATATACTCTATCTACCATATATTCTATAGCTCTACCATGCATAGAAGATTTGTAATTTTTAGAAACGAGAGGCAATGATTGCAATATTAGATTTCAGCATTTTATATCTAGTCAAATGATCAAATTTTTACTATCTTTGAAGTTTGTTCGATCGAGATAGACCCTTTGAAATCGTATAGCATCATTTGTGTCATGTTCAGACTCCACAGGGTAGGACGTGTCTATTCTGGCTTCAAAATGACAGTACGAATTGACTAACACGCGTGTTAGTCACGCGTTTTACACCGTCGATTTTGCAATTAATGACTGCGATTGACTAACTTGTCGCTAACACAAGGTGTAGGTGGTTGTCTTTTGATGTTCCTGGTTCCTCATCTGGTACTAGTCGTAAAGTGACTTCCATTTCAAAAGTCAAATTAATGGGCCAATTGATGTGTCCATCTTCTACCTATTTTCTAAATACAAGAGACTATATTTTTTAATCAGATGGGTATGATTAGATTGACAAATGAGTGACATAGTTATGATTTATCTCTCATTTGGTACTAATGTAGTGACGTACCCTATATGTCAAACTAATGGGCCAATTCGAGGGTACGTCTTTCTACCTATTCTCTACATTGCATTTTGAATCAGATTACTTCTTTTTCAATACCTATTTTCACATCATAGTCTGGTGGAACGAATAAGAATTTATTTTACTCTCCATAGGATATTCTTCTGTTCTTGTTACATTCACAGTGAGTGAATCATAATTTGTAGGTTCCTCCTCTCAGACGGAAATATTCACCATTCACTTGTAAGTTGTGAAGAATTTGCCTTTGTCCATTACGGGCTGGCTTAAAGAGCACACACTAAGCTTTGATTGCTTAGGTAGCAATGTGGGCCCTTCTTAACCTTCCATTTTCCGTTTTGTTTTCATGGGTTCTCTTTTGACTGTCGGGACTCTCCACACTCTCCATGGTGATAGTGACTGCCACGGTTAAGTTTGAATTTCAATTTTGAATCTCTCCTGCCCAACATTGAAAAGCAGCCAAAGGGACTAGTACTTCTACCTACAGAGGTGCCAGAAGTTGAGGTTTATTGCATGGACCTTCCCTCTTATGATTTCTATTCACTGTTTCAAATGTCGCCTCTACCTAGAGAAGGCTATATCGATGCAAATAAGAATGGAGTGGCTACAAGATCTTACCTTGTAGCAACTGTGTGTGGATCAAACTTCACACGTCCCTACTCACAGAAAAGTCTGCATTTCCATCGCTATCATGTCTCTCTGCATCAGATTTCATAGGTGACTAATGAACAATAACTTCTTCATATATGAATATGGTATAGTTGTATATGGAAGTGAGATAATTAGGTGTAAATGCAGGTGCCAAAGGGTATTTAACAAAGAATCTCTCATCGTGTGTAGTCAAATAATTGTAAGATGGTTGTAGTGGCTGCATATCTACACCACATTGATGAACTTCACAACGTTTTGAAAGGCTTGGGCAGAGGATATAGCTGATATAGTTTTGAAAGATTTATCGTTAGAGATAAAGTTTTACAAAGAATGTGAAAGGAAAGTGTATAAACCCTAACAAAATAATGTATAGTTAGTTATTACAGTATATAATATTTCTATGTTAGAGCTAAAATATGTATGGTTTTGAAACCCTAAGTTCGAAGCAAGGGTGGGTATATTGGATATTTGATAACTAGGCAAATTGATCGCTAATCCTAGAAGAAGGATAAGTTCACATTATATGGAACTCATATTAAAAAATTTTAAAATCAAAGATAAATGTAGATCTAAAAAGCTAATTGTTGTTTCAAGGTTAGGTAAGTTTGTGAATTTAACAAATTAATAAAATTGACAAATAGGGATCCTTCACTAATTAGGTAAATAAACACAGTTAAGTAAAAATTTTAAGCTAACCATTAAATTTTGTGTTGTGACTATTGGTCAGGTAAGAGATAGATTTTCAAAAATGTTAGTGCTTAACTGTAACAGTGGTAACTATGAGAGTGACATGAAAAAACTAAAATGGAAATAGAAATTTTTATCAAAAGTCGGAGCTTAGTGTGTACTCTTTAAGGGTGGTTGGATGAGATAGCCTAAAAACGAGCATAAAAAAACTGTAGTAACCCACCATAATTAACTTTAATCCCAAAGTAATTACTAAAAAATTCTAATTTACAAATTAAAAGATTAAAAAAAACTATTTACAAAATGAAAAAAAAAAAATAATGAATTTATTGTTTTATTTGCAAATGGGGAAGTGGGGACCACGGGTCCCATCACCCCCCTGTGGGCCTGTAGGCCCACAGGGTTGAGGGGGCATCGTGGTCCCCTCCACTCCCCTGCAACCAGTTATAGTGACCGTAGGGTAGTGGGGGGTACCGCTACCCTCGGCGGTTTCAATACTGCCGCCCTGCACACTGCCATTATGTCTTCGGACATTTTTCGAAGACCGTGCTGAAACATTAAAATATATTGACATTAAATGTGGTTTTTCTTATAATTATAATGCGACGTTAATATATATGTTAACATTCAAAATAACTTTATATATATATATATATATATATATATATATATATATATATATATATATATATATATATATATATATATATATATATGGTTTCATATTTCCTTAAAAAAAACAAAGGAGATTTATTTATGAAAGTAAGAACAAAGATAGATGATCAAATAATTGTTTTTTTTTTTTTTTGATTGATTATCATAGTAAACATGAGTTTATCATTTACAGAGAGAGAGAGAGAGAGAGAGAGAGAGAGAGAGAGAGAGAGAGAGAGAGAGAGCTTTATCCAGCATTCACAGGGAGGGAGTTTATTTCCAGACTTCATAGGGAAATTGTTTATTTCCAAGATTCATTTCTAGTATTCACTGGAGGATTTATTCAACTGATATTCACAGAGAGGTCTTTGTTCAACTCACAGGGAGATTCAAAAATAATCACAAGGAGAGATTTAGAATAACCATAGAGGAAATAATCACAGAGATTTAAAATAATCACAGGGAGAGATTTAGAATAATCAAAGAGGAAATAATCGCAGTGAAATCTATCCTTTCTTTTTACCTAATTTTCACAGAGAAAATATATAACCAGATAATGGAATCAAATGAAAATATCATAGAGGATTATTCACAGTGAAATCCATCCTTTCATTTCAACTAATTTTCACAAAAAATTTATATAACCAGATAATGAATTCAAATGAGAATATTATAGAAGATTATTCACAGTGAAATCTATTCTTTCATTTCAACTAATTTTCACAGAGAATATATATATATATATATATATATATATATATATATATATATATATATATATATATATATATATAACCAGATAATGAAATCAAATGAGAATATCACAGAGGATTATTCACAGCGAGATCTATTAAAAGGATGAGATTCAGATTTCTATTCGAAAAACCAAAGAGATGAACAAAGATTGATCTAATCTAATCCTCAACAAGAAACTGAAACAAATTGATCTAATTCTCATCAAGGAATTTGAACAAATTGATCTAATCTAATTCGCAACAAGAATAAGATGCATGATTCAAAATAAAATAAAACTAAATAGAAAGAACCTGGATTCTTGCAATTGATGTAGAATCCCCTATGAATCCTTCAATTAGCCTCCCTTGATCCTTCAAACTTGAAAGAAATCCTCCAAAGCAATCTTAGCTATTTTCAAAAATGAAATATGACTACAAAAAAATTTCTTAAGAGAAGAATTTCTTTATGGAATAACCAACTCCCATTTTTGAAAATTGCATATCATTTTATAAGAAAAATCCCCCTATTCCACTATCTATAATTTTAAATTAAAAAAAGAGATTCTTTCCCAATTTTGGACTTCATGCAAATTGATTAGACTTAGTGGGAGGAGTTACATGCAAGGTGGTGGAGAATCTTGTAGAAGCTTCTTATTCTTCCTACAACATGTACCATAATTGGATGAGGAAAACTAAATAAATAATTAAAAAAAAATGTATATTTTCCTTGTGTGTGTGTGAGTTTTATTATTTATCCTTTTATAATATTCATTCAATCATTTAAATAGCTTACAAATAAAAATATAATAGAGTTTGTATTTTAAATCCAAAAGTGATAAAGGAGGGTTGTGACATCCTCCCCCCCTTAATTTGTGCATCATCCTGATGCACTTATTGAATGCATCCAAAAGAGTCTATATTTCATGATTAAAACAAAGAAGGAAACAACTGCTGCATCTCCTTAGTATCTTCCCACGTGGCATTCTTTTCATCATACTGGTCCCATTGCACTTTGCACTGATCAACCTCTCTGTTGTGCAACTGGCACTAGCACCTCTCCAAGATTCTGAATGGCTTTATCATTATTCCTCCCATTTCCTAGACCTGTAAAGCATCCCAATTCAAAATGTGTTTCTCATCAGGTACATATTTTTTTAGAAGAGATACATGGAAGAAATCATGGATTCGGCTCAACTGGGGAGGTAAGGCCAACCAGTATGCAACTAGCTTAATCCTTCCCAATATTTCAAAGGGTCCAACATAACAGGGTGCAAGCTTATTCTTTTTCCCAAATCTTATGGAACTCTTGTGTGGCCTAACCCTTAGGAAGACTTTCTCTCCTACCTCAAACTCCCTTGGTGTTCTATTTTTGTCTACATAATTTTTTTGCCGATCTGAGGCTTCCTTCAATCTTTCCCTAATTTCCTTAGTTTTCCTTTCCATCTCCTTCAACATATCTTGTCCAACAATTACTCTATCTTCAAGACTATCCCAGCTCAAAGGTGTTCGACATGGTCTACCATACAAATCTTCGAAAGGTGCCATTCCCAAAGATGTTTGATATGTATTATTGTAAGCAAACTCTACCAGAGGTAGGTACTCTTCCCATTTCCTCTGTTGGTCCATGCAATACATGTGAAGTAGGTCTTCCATAATCTGATTTGTCCTTTCTGTCTAACTGTTGGTCTTAGGATGGTATGCGGTGCTAAAATTTAGTTGAGTTCCTAGAGCTGATTGAAGAGTGGTCCAAAACCTTGAAGTGAATCTAGCATCTCTATCTGATATGATTTTCTCTAGTATTCAATGCAACCTAAATATTTCCTTAACAAAGCACCTAGCCAAGGTAGGTGCATCATCTGTCAGATTCCCTAGTATAAAGTGTGCCACCTTAGTGATTTTGTCAATTACCACCATTATTGCATCATGCCTAGAAGGTGACATGGGTAACCCTTGTACAAAATCCATGCTAATAACTTGCCACTTGTGTTGAGGTACATCGTGCAATTACAACAATCCAGCTGGATGTCTATGTTCTACCTTTACTCTTTGACACTCCAAACATTTAGCCACATACTTGACAATGTCATTCTTCATCCCTTGCCAAAAGTATAACTTCTTTAGATCTGCATAAAGTTTGTTAACTCCTGGGTGCCCTGAATAAGGGGCATTGTGAGCCTCCGACAAGACTACTTCCCTTAAGTTTCCTGAATTAGGAATATAGATTCTATTATTGTATCTGAGCAAACCATCTTCATCTAATGTATACCCTTCAATCTTAGGATTGGTTGGATTGTATTCTAAAGTCAATTTGACTTTCTCATACCATGGGTCATGTCCTTGTTCATCCATTACTTGCCTTTTGAAAGAAGTTTTGAATGTTGCTATAGTCATCAAGTGTCTCCTCCTACTTAAGGCATCTACCACCCTATTTTCCTTTCCCTTAATATATTCAATTTCAAAATCATATTCACTTAGAAACTCCAACCACCTTCTTTGTCTGGTGTTTAAGTGGGGTTGGGTAAAGCTGTACTTTAGTCCCTGGTTATCTGACTTTAATTCAAAGGGCTTCCCTAGCAATAAGTGTCTCTGTTTTTATAGGGCATGCACAATCGCTGCCAACTCTAAGTCATGGGGTGCATAATTGACTTCATGAGTCTTTAGCTTTCTGGATTCGTAAGCTACTACCCCTTCATCTTGGACAAGTACTCCTCCTAACCCTTCAATAGAAGCATTAGTTACGACTGTGAAGTGTCCATTCGGATCTGGTACCTTTAGAATGGGTGCTGAAGTTAGTTTCCCTTTCAAAATTTGGAATGCCTTATCACTTTGTTCTATCCACACAAATCTTTTACCCTTGTTTCAAACTCAGGAAATTGTACCCTTGCCCTTGGCAAACACTTAGTTACTTCCCTAGTTGCCTTATCCCCATATTTGTTGCAACAGTCCGTACAAAGCACTATTTCCATACTATTCTTTCATGGGAGTTTGTGTCATGGTTTTATGAATGTTTTTCATTCTTTGTGTTAGGTTTTTTACTATGTTTTTGTTTATCAAAAAAAATGTTTTAGTTTTTGCCAGTTCGCTGCCCTGAACTGGGGTTCTGAAGAAAATGGGTTGAAACACTTGGTCTCCATGGGTAACCAAGAAAAAATGAACGTTCGAGACCAATTTGGGCCTTTGTACATATTTTATTTTAAGTTTTTGCTGTCAGTCATGATGGAAAATGTGAATTTGAGCACTTATTAGGCAAGTTGTCTAACTTGGCTAGTATTCTTCCTAAATGCTCAAAATTTGGATTCTAAGCACCAGATATTGAAACAAGACATGGAAAGAGGTCTAAACCTATCCCATGAATAATTTTTAATGGATTGGAGCACCAAACTTTATCCATTTTGCATTATAAAGTGTCATTGTTTGTGAAGGGCAGCGAACTCCCTGTTTTGGGAAATATAATGGTTTTTGGCATCAAGATTGTCTTTGAAACCTTCCACACATGAAGAATTAACCATAATTTTTAAATATAGAGTTAATTTGTTGTTAAAAGGTCTATATATTCTATTGTGCAAGCATTTTAGAAGTTCTAACCCTCTATTGTGCAGAAATAGCAGTGAAAATGATTGTTTTTGTCATCTTCTATAGCTAGTGTGCCAAGTGTTTGGCAAAATGACAATTGGAAATTGTTTGATCAGTGATATCCAAGGTGTGGTAGATCCCAATGGTCAGTTTTAGGCCTTAGTTTGTAAAGGAGTTGTGTAACTACCAATGCAAGCTTGAAAACCCTCTTGAAACCCTACTTTTATGGCTATAAATGTGGACAGTCACTATTTGACCATCTCAAGGCTTAAAAATTGAAAAATATATGAGCTAGGACCTTAAATAGACCATCACAATCAAGATCCATGGTTTCTTTTTCCATCATTGGACAGTATGAACAAATTTCATCTAAATTAGCCCTACTCGACTAGTAGCCCTTTTTAGCCCTGTTTTGCAAAAAGCGTGAACCCGATTTGTGCAAGGTTGAATGGTCTTGAAGAGCCATTGGAAACCATTTTAAAACACTCAAGGAAACCTCCCAACACCTTAGTATTATCAAAGTTTCTATATTTGGGGTTTAGACCTAAAGTAAGGGTTTGAGTAAGTGTTGAGTAAGTGAGCATGATAGTTTGAGTTGAGTAAGTGTATGAACAAATGATGGGAAGAACTCAAGGAGGAAGTTGTGGGTTGAGTGAAGCTTGTGAACATTGAAAGTGGGCCTTACCAAGAAAACCAAAACCTTTCCACTCTAATTTGAAGGAGTCTCTCAACAAGTCAGATTGAATCTAGCTCTAATTGGTCCTCCTGTGGGCTTCTCCCTATCACTTTACCACCTCTACCTCTTTGATTGAACTCACGTTTCCTCCTAATCTTGTCCTCTACTCTCAAGGCCAACTGAAAACTCTTATGAACTATCTTAGGTGCCATCATGCTAATTTCATCTTGAATGTTTTGTCTTAGACCATTTAGGTATCTGGCTGCCTTCTCCATTTCTTCCTCTTGTTTCCTTTCTCTTAGAGTTAGTTTGTTGAACTCCTCTGTATAGACACTCACATCCATTTCCCTTTGCTACAAAATCATCAATTTCTTGTGTATCTACACCTCATAATCTAGTGGAAGGAATTGAGTTTTGATTCCAATCTTCATTCTCTCCCAAGAGTTGATCTTCTTTCTTCGGGTTTGTTCCTTCTCTTCTTGCATCATGTTCCACCATACTAAAGTTGATCCTTTCAACTTGGTCTTAGCCAAATTGACCCTCTTTTCTTCTGCATTCTCCTTGTATTCAAAATGATTGTTCAAATCTTCTATCCAATCCAATAGCACTTCTCCATCTAGGCTTCCACTATAGACCAATAAACCATCTAGGCTATCTTTGTTGAGTGATTTAAGAGCATCCAAGAAGATTTGTTGGTCTTTCTCCAACTCTTTCTTCTCTACTACCACTTCTATCACATCTGCATCTTCATCATTAGTTTCATCACCCCATTCCGTGATCTTGCCCTTACCTTTCTTGGAATCTTGCTCCCGGGCTTCATTTAGCATGTCTTGGGCCAACTTCCTAATGGCCTCTTGACTCATTGCCTTAGGTGGCATGTTGTTGGCTTATGATTTTACCTCTTGGTTTGACATACACCACTTTGTTGAATCAAGTGGCTCTAATACCAATCTGATGTAGAGAGGTTGCTCACTCCTTTAGGGTTTGCCTATTCTTTATGTCTCTCTAGCCTATCTCATGAACCTTCCAATGGTTCCCACTAACCCAAACTTCTGAAGGTTGTAGGGCTCACCTTTATTAACCTTCCCAACATCCTATGACTGAGGTGATCACCCCTTGACTTGTGAGTGTCCAACACTCCTCAATTGAGACTCTCCAACCCAACATCTTCTCACACCTTCCCCATGAGGCAACCTTCTATACCTTAGGATCTTCATACACTCATTCCCAACTCACCTAGGGTTGATTTTATTTTGATTTCCAACCCTATCCCTTCAACTAGGTCTGTGGAGATTACCGATTTCAAGCTTAAGGACCAATTTGCTCTTTTAGGCCTACTAGGAGACCTAGTCCAATTAGCCCTACCAGTGAGGTATTTTGTACTTATCTGCTAAAGTCCCACACATTGGTATGAACTCTATATCTTTTTAGATACCCTTTTGAAAAATTCATACAATATCTCAGAATTGGTTTTGGGTTTGGTCTCTAACCCACGTAACCCTTTTTAAGCCTACTCTCCACCTTTTAAGCTTACAAACTAGGGTTTTTATCACATGTCCTCACCAGTCCAAATGACCAAGAAATATAATGATTGTCTCAGGTCTGTACACCCATGAGGATGTCCAATACAACTTGGTATCAATTCCATTATTTGGATTTACCCATCTAGGGCCTGTTGTCCATTATTCCCATTGCTTGGCAACTCAACGTGCCAAGCCTAGGGTATGATGGAAAATATGGAGTATTTCCTCCCTTGTCTTAAAAAAAAAATGCAAACATAATTTACAAGGTCTCGAAGAATTCCACAAGATTTCATAATGAGGTTCCACCATGGAATGCTAGGATTGAGCCATTGAGTCTTCAAAACCCTTGTTTCAAGGTCTTTAGGACCCACCTACAACAAAAATGCCAAAACTTGCAAACAGTAACACTTCAAAACCTCAAATCACCATGAAATGGAAGAAAATTCACTGCTCTAATAATTAATGTTTTGGTCTAGGCTTGAAAGTCCATACAGACTGTACAATACCATTGAAACTCAATGCAAATGCTGAAAACACAAAAATTGAAGGCTAAATCTTGCTCTCCTTATTCCAATTCTTCAACAAACCTTCTCATCAGTTGTCACAAGCCTTATATCGGGATTGGGTTGGTTACAAGTGTCTTTTAATTGAAAAATACAACCAACTAGCCGTTGGTGTTTGGAAAATGCAAAAGTTGCAAAGTTGCTATGAGCAACTTTTGCAACTTCTTACAACTTTTACTTAATTGAGCAACTTTGGCCCAAATCAAACCTAGATCACTTCTAAAGGTCCAAATGACCTTAAAAAACATTAAACCACATCAAAAGACCTATTCTAACATAAAACCAACTTATTCTACCAAGTACTCTACCTGACACTTTTAAGAGCCCATAGGCCAACATTTGCCAATCAATGATTCCTAGGGTCCTTACAAACATCTAAGTACTTGTTCACTAACCTATTGACCTTATAAAAAACCAAAATCTCATGATTCCTAACTCCTCAAACCTACAGAATAAAATTTTTTCAAGTGTTCCCGCACCACTTTCACACCCACCAATTGACTTTAGGTGCCTCATTCATAGAAAAGTTGATACTTGAGCAATCAAAGCTGATTAAGATGGGGATTCTCAAGTCTTCAAAGTCCAAGGCTTTGGTGGCTAATCAAGGGAAAGGAAAGAACCATAACCGGTCTATGTCAAAGACACAATAAGATAGAGTACAATCATCCTCTCCAAAACAAGGCAATTATTCATCCTCTTCCAAGAAGGGATCTAAACCTAAAAAGGAGTGATCACCTTGTGCATATTGCAAGAAAAATGGTCATGATGAGAATCAATGCCACATAAAGAAGATTGATGAGTTGAAAAATATCATTAAGAAACACAACATCAATTTTCCATCTTCCTACAAGAAGAAGGAATCATCTACTTCCACTTCCTCATGGTCCAACAGAAAAGAGAAAACATTTGTAGCTAAAATGGATTCATCATACTAGTGGATACTTGACTCTGGTGCATCTTATCACATAGGTTATACAAAGAGTAGTTTTATTTATTGGAGCCATTGAAGGTACCTCACATTTTTAGTGGCGATGATACAAAAGTGGAGGTTGAAGGGAAGGGTTCAATTGCCATGGATGATGGAATATTTGACAATGTTCTCTATGTTTCTGACTTGAACACCAACCTTTTCTCTATCTACCAAATCACTCACTATGAGAATGGGAAGAAATTTGAGTTCACACCTGATTTAGTTATTGTTAGGATTCCCAAAGATACTGAGAGGAGGGGGGGGGGGTGAATTAGTATCTAACCGGTTTATGAATTTACTTGATTTAAAACATGTAAAGCATATCAATACTGTGTAACAGTAAACCAAAAATAATGCAGTAAACAAGAATAACAACAACCACATGAAAAGCACACCATAACATAGTAGTTTAATGAGGAAACGCGGTGTGGGAAAAACCTTGGTGGGATTTGTGACCCACAATATTCACTTACTGGCCAATAAGGGAATATTATTATTTTACAAGAGGGGCCTGCACATGCAGGAAGGCCAAGTGCCTAGAGCTCACTGCTCAATTACAAAGGAAGTCACACTGACTTACAAAAATGGATTATACAAATCCAATGTCTTGTACTGCTTCAAATTAGCATCTGCTATGCTAGATCTAGTACCGGTTTTAGCTCTGCTTCATACATAAATCCTTAACCTATAATTCGTATATTAGGTTTGCATAATTCCGCCTATCACACTCTTTTTAAATGTTCTACAATGATCTCATACATATATGAGTCATATTACAACTTTCCATGTTGACTTACAATGATTTTACAATTAGTTACAAAATATATTATCAACAAAATTCTTGTCGGCCAGAGTGCCGGTATCCATCCTTTCACTGTCGGTGTTTTGTGTGCCAGTGTAGAGTTTGTTGTTGCCAGCGCTGGTATATTTGTCTTGCTGGTATCATATGATTGAAAGGTTTCCATCAATGAAAAAACCTTCAATCACCTACAATTTCTCATTGGAGTGTGTATTTGCCAACAATCTCCCCCTTTGGCATTAATGGCAACACTCATGAGAAAAATAAAAAACTGTTCAAAAATGATATCCAAAAATAGTCTACCAAAAATGTCTTACCAAAATTGTATGCTCAAACCTGTGTGCTCCCCTTGAGTAGATGAACCATTTTTCTCATTCCTCTACTCCCCCTTTGACATCAATGACAAAGGTTGTCATTCACTGTTAGTGGAGTCCTATCTGGATTCTTGTAACTGGTGGGTTACAATCTGAAAAATGTCTATCAAAACTAGATTTATTCCATTGTTGAATGTTTTGCAGTCTTTTATGGCTTCTTGAGTCCTCTGCACTATACCAGTGAGTATGTACATTTTCTCTTCCGGTGTCTTTAGTCCAAGAACTAGAGCCTCGGATATTTCTTTTCTCAAAGAAATAAGATACTCTAGTCTTGGACCAAGTCTGCATTTTAAGTCCTTTGCTTTGTCCTTTATTCTTTGTTTTTCATTTTCCAGTTTCTTTATTTTCTCTTCCTGCTCTGCAATTCTCTTTTCTAGTTCCAAAAATGAGTCTGATGTTCCAATCAGATTATCAGTAGTATTATTAATCTTATCCTGTGCTTTTCTGATTTCTTTGTCAAGATCCTTTGTTAATACATCCATTTTGCAAGTGTCCCTGTACAATTTCTTGAATCAAAAATGATTTTAGTGAGTTCCAGTAAAAGGGTGTCCATCTCTTCCTTATTCGTCTTACCTATATCCTCATTTATTTTGTCTAGTGTTATTAGGTTACCAGTTATATACTTAGACAATGTGTCTAATTGGCTCAAAGAATCTTTATTCTCAACACCGCACTTTGGTGCTATCATCTTCAAAATTGGTAAAGTGTCATCTATAGCCTTATAGGCTTGTGCATTGCACTCTATTATTTTATTTATTGAATCTAATAAGACCCCAGTTACATTAGTAGGTCTGAATTCTGTCATGGCTATATCGGATGTTTGTCCAATAGTTTTTACAATCTGTAATCCATTGGTTGTGGTTATAGCTTTGATTTCCTCTTTCTCTGGAGGATCTATTTGAGTTTGCATTTCTACAAACAAAATTTTAGGCTTTTAATTTTGGGTTGGTTGCACTGTCTCTGTCTGTACCTATGAAGGAGCCTGTTGCTCTACATGTTTCTCTGTGTTGTCCACTGTCGGTTTTTCTTCTATGTTGCCTATTGCCGGTGACTCAGTTGGTTTTTCAGTTTCAGTAGTTGCCGGAGGCTTAGTGGATGCATCAGTATGCACATCTGTGGTTTTTGCCTTTCCAGTATCTAGGGGTTCACTTGATCCTTCATTTTGTTTTAGTTCCCCAATTTCAATGTTTTCTACTGCAATAGTTCCTGTCGGTGGCTCTGTTGCCACATTTGATTTCTCAGTTGATTCCTTATCCACCACAATATTGACTTCCTGAGTGTCAATGTTCATTGTATATAACACTTCAGAATTAGGATTTGTATCCTCATGTGGTGTGTCCATAATCTCAATTGCCGGTTGATTGTCATTAGTGTCTACCGGTGGACTATCTAGAGGGGGTTGGGGTAAGTTGTCTATTATCTTTATACTGGGAGGTCCACCTACGTTACCTTTTCCTTTGTCCCTATCCTTTTGATATACCTTGAAGGTTTTAGGTTTTTGATACTCTTCTTGTTTCTCTTTTTCTACCAGGAATATGTCCCATGCATCTATTGTTTCCTTTATTACCTAATTCAGTCTTCTTGCCATCAGTGCTCCATGATGGTGAGCAGTTAAGAATATTGACTAGTTAGCCTCAAAGATTAATTGATCTATCTCATCAGGTGGGTTAACAGGGTGCACTGCAAGTAGTTTTTCAATCTTTATTTTCTTATCTAGCTCAACAATAGCTACTCTTCTAGCTTCTAGTCTATTATATAGATCTGCTAGTATTTCATCAACAACTTGCATCAAAAATTTCTTGAAAACATCTAAGTGTAAGATTACATTGTTCTCTACTTTCTCTTTGTCATCAACGGATAGTGTGTCATATAATTTGTTGATGTTATTCAACTTTCCATCCTCTATAATTTCAGTGAGAAGTTTATCAATAGGAGCAATAGTTTGTTGTGTCTTCTTCGTAGGAGTCATCTTCTTTTTCTTTGGAGTTAATTTCTTTGTTGGGGGCCTCACTGCCTGTTGCTTCTGTCTTGTCCTCTTTGGTGTAGGAGAAGGTGTCGGTGAAGGTTTTCTTTTCCTTTCAACTCTCCTAAATACAACAGGTATGTCACTTTCTGAAGAAGTTCCAACCAGTGAAAGGTGAGTTTCCGGTTGAAGTTCTTCCAACTCATTTTCAGTTATACTGGTTTGTTTTAGCACATCTTCTTTAATAGCTTTCGCCTACCAGGTTCCTTTTCTAACAGTTGCCTCAACCTTCTTAACTCTTTTCCTTGATTGAATTTTCCTTTCTATAGTTTCAACACTACCAAATACTTTTTCTTCAATTTCCTTAGGAGCTTCCAGGAGGGCTTTTGCATAAGTTTCTATTATGTTGTCATCAGTTTCATACCCCATTTCAGTAACCTAGATGGTTCTAGGAATAACTGCCTCCATCCAAATTTCATCTTTCTTTATCACAAAACAAATTTCCTTTTGGTACTTATCCACAATAGCTTGTGATAACCTTACTCTTGTTTTCATTTGTGCCTTTAGTGCTTGAAAGTTCTCATTTATGGTTTTCTCCCTGTTCTCTCCCATATTGTTCAACAATTCTGATAGTTGTTTTCCTACCGGTATATCAAATCCAAAATCTTTGGCACCAATACTAGGTACTTGTTTGGTTATGTATAGCATTAGGAAAACAAGTAGGTTTCCAAATCTAAATGTTCCTTTCTTTTCCCTTTTGATCTTTTCTAGATTGTCTTTTAGCTCATCTTTAAGCCATTCACATATGTCTATCCTTGCATTATCATTTACCATATCATAGGCACTCTTAATACGCAGGCTAGAAACTGAGTTTAACCTATTTGCATGTGTGGCCTTATAACCTAAGATCATACTGATAAATATGATATTTGTATCCTTTACATCATTTACCCTTAGTGATCTTTTATCAAATGTTGCACCAGTTAGGTTTGTCACTAAGTCATTTGAGACCTTCTTAGTTTTGTAAGGTCTGTTGCCCGTGGAGGGTAACCCTGTTACTGCTTTTACTGCTTCTTTTGTGATCTTGTGAATAGAGTCTAACCAAGAAAATTCACCATGTACCCTGCTTAGCACAATCCTTATGACATCCTTGGGGAAATTCGGGATACTAAGAATTTATGTGAAACCTAGGGTTTCTACTATCTTGTGTTTAGGTTTGACATTTCCGGATTCATCACAGATTACAGTCTCATACATATTTTTAATTTCATCATCACCTAGTTCATCAATATGACAATTTATATACATTCTAGGGTCTTCAACATATACTACTCCTTTAGGGATTTGGGAGAATGCACCTATGCTATCATCTTTCTTAGCAATTTTGGGAACTAGCTGAAAAATGGGTCTAGGTCGCTTAACAACTTCAACAACAGTAGGGTTTGCAATAAATTTAGGAGTGGATGAAGATGCCATAGCTATAAATACCTCAATCTACCTTAAGGATGAATGCTTTGATGGATTGCTTGACATGTTCATTTGGAATACCTTCTCTCGAGAATTTTTGCACTCTCGAAGATTTGAATGCTCGGTGAATATAAAAATGGAGCCAAAATACATGCTTTATAATGTTATTTTCTCCATCTACCACATTTAATGCTTGCCATTTAAGTAATTACTTAACTCATCTACTAGTATAGAAGTAATTTCAACTTCTCACCATCAACCAAGGGAATAATAGCATGTTTTTCATTTTGTTGCTAAACCCCCAGAAGAATTTTCTTCAGTTAGATGAGGAGTCTCCTGCCGATGGAGTGTTACTCTGTTTTGCCGGTGGAGGTGTAATCATATCGACATTCTGATCTGACTTTTTGATAATTCTTGCTGTACCTCTTCAACTTTTTCTTTACTTTTCAAACTAGGACCTTTGTTATTTGTTGGTGATGCCTTACTTCTGTAAAATTTAGCAATATGTCTGATCTTGTTATAGACATAACAAGTCACATTGTTCTTTTGAATAGCTTTCCCATATCCTATGTCAGTATGTGTTCTGCATTGATTAGATAAGTGCCCAAATCTTCAACAAACATAACATCTCACATTCATTCTGCAATTTTCTGAATTATGACCAACTTTGTTGCATTTAGAACATTGACTGGTGGGTGTATTAGTGTTTTGATAATTTCTAGATTTACACTAATTTTCTCTATGACCATACTTGTTACAGTTAAAGAATTTGCCATTAAACTTGTAAGCAGTATGTTGTCTTACGGGTTTGCTATGATCATGTGTGTTTGCAGTACTGAAGATTTCACCAACTTCAAAGCCAAGGCCATTTGTATCACCATTAGGTTTCTGATTCTTTAACATGTCACCAAGTTCTTCTAAGATTTTCTTGAATTTCTCCTTGTGTTGATTTGCAGTAGCCAGTTCTCTTTCCAAGATTCCTTTTTGTGTCATGAGTTCATTTGAGTCATTTTGTGTATGCATCAGATCTGTCTTCAACATATCATTTTCATGACTAAGTCTTGTGTTTTCATTTCGAGAATCATTTAGTCTTTTGGCCAAGTCTTCTTCATTCTTCTTCCTATCTTCAATTTCTTTGCAAAATCTCATAGTCATATCCTGCATCTCATTCTTTGTTGTATTGTTTTCTTGTCTTAGCTTGTTTACCAGATCATTATGAGTTTCCTTATCATCATTCTCATTTTGCATCTTTTCACAAAGTTCTCTTCTCTTATTTCTTTCAATTGAAGTGCTTGAATAATATCTCGAGCAACCTTTAGATCATCTTCAAGTTTGATATTTTTCAACTTTTCTGCATCATAGTCTGAAAGAGTTGTTTCCAATTGTTTCTTCAAGTTTTCCATCTCTACCACTATCAAGATCTTCCTCAAGCTGTTATGCTTCTAAAAATAGAGGACTAAGCTCTGATACCAATTGTTAGGATTCCCAAAGATACTGAGAGGGGGGGGGGTGAATCAGTATCTAACCGGTTTATGAATTTACTTGATTTAAAACATGTAAAGCATATAAATGCTATGTACCGGTAAACCAAAAATAATGCAAGAAGGGAATATTATTGTTTTACAAGAGGGGCCTGCACATGCAGGAAGGCCAAGTGCCTAGAGCTCATTGCTCAATTACAAAGGAAGTCACACTGACTTACAAAAATAGATTATACAAATCCAATGTCTTGTACTACTTCAAATTAGCATCTGCTATGCCAGATCCAGTACCAGTTTTAGCTCTGCTTCATACATAAATCCTTAACCTATAATTTGCATATTAGGTCTGCATAATTTTGCCTATCACACTCTTTTTAAATGTTCTACAATGATCTCATACATATATGAGTCATATTACAACTTGTCATGTCCGCTTATAATGATTTTACAATTAGCTACAAAATATATTATCAACAAAATTCTTGTCGGCCAGAGTGCCAGTGTAGAGTTTGTTATTGCTGATGCTAGTATATTTTTCTTGCCGGTATCATATGATTGCAAGGTTTCCATCAATGACAAAACCTTCAATCACCTACAATTTCTCATTTGAGTGTGCATTTGCCAACAGTTATGGTATAAGAACTTGAGAATGATGCCATGGTAGTAGTGGGACAAGCCAATCACAATTCATGACTTTATTCATTCTCCCACTTTGTGCTTCGATCTCCTTCTATTGCCTCCGTCACTCATTTAAATTCAGAAAGTAAGCTATGGCATGAGTGGTTCGGTCACCTCAACTACTTCTATCTTGAGCTACTTAGCTCCAAGGACATGGTTAGAAGTCTACCTCACACTAGTTTTTCAGAGGGTGTATGTTGAGGGTGTTCCATGGGAAAGCATATCAAAGAGAAGTTTGATAAAAGGAATACTTGGAGAGCTTTGAAAGTTATTCAAATTTTTTACAACGATGTAGCAGACCCATTTCTAACACCTTCATTTAGAAAGGCCCGATATGTCCTCACCTTCATTGATGACTACTCCCGCTTCACTTGGGTCTACTTTCTTGTTCACAAGAGTGAAATGTTTGACATATTTCTAGCCTTCAAGGCTCATGTTGAGAAGCAATCAGGGAAGTTAGTCAAGATCATTCATACAAAAAATAGAAGGGAATATGTGAATAATAGATGAGGAATTTTTTACTCTTTGAGGGGATTGATCTTTGGTATTCAGTTTCCTACACTCCATAGCAGAATGGTGTTGCATAAAGGAAGAATAGAACCCTTCGTGAGATGGCTATCTAGATGATTAATTCTTGTTCTCTTTGTCTATCTTTTTGTGAAAAGGCTATTAGTTGTGCCACAGACATCCAAAATTGGGTTTCCCACAAATATTTGAAGGGTATCACTCCTACTAAGGCTTGGTGTGGTAGAAAACCAATTGTGAGACATTTCAAAGTTTTTGGGTGTCTAGCATGGGCTCGCATTCCTCTTCATAAATGCAAGGCATTGGAACCTCAAAGTAGGCCTTGCATATTTGTTGGATATCTCAAGGGTGTTAAGGCATATCATCTTATAGATCTAAAGACATATGAGGTATTCATTGAGAGGAGTGTTCACTTTGAAGAAAGTTTCTCCTAGCTTGGCCTCACTTCCTCATTCTCCTTCCTCCATTATGGATAGTGATGATTGTGACTTAGATGATGATACTCCCTCCACTCCGAATCGTAGGGTCCATTTGCAGTTGAGGAAGATTGTCCTCTATCTCCACCTAGACCTTTTTGGGGTCGACAAACTCTTGAGTCAACAAATTCTCTTATTGAGGATCCTTTCAACACTCAGAGGACTCAGTCATAAGGTTAGGAGATTCCACATGCTAAAATTATTTGTCCACTTGGCATTAATTCTAGAAGATCTCTATGATCTAATCAAAGTGGATAATAATGTTTTAGTTAATGAATTTATTTTCTTGAAGATGGAAGATAATAAATGTAAATTACGGATAACAAGTATAAAATGAAAGCTTATGAGTTTCAGGAAAATCATACCAATATAAGAAATTGTGAAATAGGTGACAGTTGGAATTGAAAATGATCTTCTATCAATTATTTTAGGTGGAGTGGTCAAAGAAGGAATCCAAAACATAGACATTCAATATTTAAAAAGGAAATTTCAGAGTATGATTAATGTATAATTATTTGATGGACATTCCTCTGGTATATAGTTATGAAGAAATTTTGTAACATTTCTACATCGGATTGATAATTGTTGCACTCATATATCCAAGTATAATCAAAAGTTGATAGATATTTAGGAAAATCATTCCATCTTGGGAATAAGGATGATCAATGTGATTGTCCCAAAGAACAAGGTCATAGTCCAAGCATTAAAGGCATTTAAAAGTTTTGAAACAAGGATAGATCATCTTCACTTCAAGGAAAGGAGGCACCTATGCAGAATCCTACTTCAGAAAGTATCAAAGATGGTTCAGAGAGAGAAAGAGAAACTTCTTAGTTAATATTTTTTATAAATCCAATCAAAGAGTCAAAGTCATGTATTTTATTTGTTAATATTATCTTTTGTAACAAGTGAGTTTACTACATGCTTATAAAAAGGATGCAAAATAACCTTGTAATGGTGAAAAAGGGATGAGTGTCAAATATCAAGAGAAAAGATACCTTTTCCCTCCAAGGAGAGATGAGAGTTTCACTATGGATTCCCTTCAAACACCTTTCACGCATTACATTGGAAGAGGGGAGGAAAAATTCACTAGATTCAACCTCCAAGGAAAAAGATTGAATTCTAAATGAAATGAGAGTGATATGTTTATCCCATCTTCCTTTATTGAAATGGAAGGAAGTTGATGAGATTTATGTATTAAGACTAAGAGGAAAGAGATAGAGGACTAATAATAACTTGAGATCAGGATGTGGGATGAAATTGTGCACCTGAATCTGGTAATGAAATGTCGAGACAAATCCACCCTACAAATTTGAGAAAAAGTCGCCAGGATTGTGGTGGGAATGTACACGGTCCTCCGAAAAATCCGTGAAACGAAAAGGGTTTTATTGCCTCTACAAATGGAGTTCAAATATGAAAGTAAAGCTGCACACCTGAAACCTACACACAAAAAAGAGAGAAAAAGGGGTCGGGATTGGGGGTTTTCCTTCAAGTCAAACCCCAGTTTTGGAATTAACCAAATGATGAAAGAAAGTACTTGCATGTAAATGTAAATGAAAGGTTGAAATGTAAATCACCTCAAGGGAGGTTGTGATAGAGAGGTTGATAGAATTTCTTGAATGAAGTTTAATGTTGAAATGGATCTCCTCCTCAATGGTTGAATCCTTGAATTTAATGCAACACCTTGCATTGAAGGGAGACTTGAGATGCTCAATGCTTGAATACTTGAATACTCTTGAATGCTTGATTGCTTCAATGCATGATCTCATGAACTTATGGATGCTTATTTTTATTCCCACTTATTCAAATGAGAGGGTAAATGCAACATTTATACTCATCAATTAGGGCTATTGAAACTAGTTTTCATCACAGGCCGACATCAGGGAACTTTTCCCGCTCAAAGTGCAGCCCCCAATTCAGGGTCCGGAAGGGTCCTGCCTCAAAAATAGAGCAGGGAAAAGGGTGCCATGCCCCTACCTTGCCCTTTTTTGTAGGAGAAAATGTGGACAGGGGTATGCAGAGTCCAAGGAAGAAGTTGATTCTGACGGTTGATAATTCTCTAGTCTCCGATCAGGCTAGGGGATTCAATCTTTCATGCATGAGGACCCTAATTTGGTAAAAAATTGCGAGGGTCCGATTTTATGATACTAAACTTATCCACCACTTTAGCGAGAGTATGAGCGTATGTCAATACTATCGGTAAAGCACAAGAAAACAAGATTGAAAGACTTCTACCATGTCAAGGAGGCAAGATGCACCAAGCCCCTAGTGGACTTAGGATCTTACGAATTCGATTGATAAAGTAAAAGGGTAGATTGAGAAGGGGAAACCATGACTACAAGTAGCAAGGTTCCCCTCACTATGAGTCATGAAAGTAAGGATACAAAAGATTACAAAGAAAAACCAAGTTCACTAACTAATTCTAATTATCAAGAAGGAAAATATGAGCGAAGTGTATTCCCCCGCATTAAATAAAAGGAGCACGTTATCGCAAGGATTTAGCCCCCAATAGAAGGATGGACCCAAGGATAATGAACACAGAATATGAGGTAGTTTCACTTTCCTAAGGCTCAGTATGTTGTATGATAACTCATGTATATCATATATGCATGTGCATATAATAATCATCATTCCCAAAAGAAAGGAAAATTGCTTGGAAGAAAAGGAAAGACAAGAGTCTTTTGAGTCAATATGAAGGAGACCAAGAAAAGATCTCAATTATTTGCATCATCCTCAAATAGACATTAAGGAAAAATAGAAGAATGGTCACAAAAGAGTAAGAAAGGAGAGGGAGAGAAGATCTACGGTGCTAATGTTGCTAATCTATCACAACATCCACCTCCCGATCTTGCTAATCACTATTTCGGGAAGGTGAGAAAAATGCCAGAGAAGCAACATAGAGCACATTAGATGGAGCTATCACAAGATCCAAACAAGGAATATGCTCATCTGGTAAGTCACTATGTTTGGCTCTAGGAGCTAGGATTAGGGCTTTTGAGAATTTAGTTGATAAATGCTTGTCAACGTCAACATATTCATACTCACTATCAAAAGCATTAGGAGTTGTATTTCCATTATGAATATCATTTTCATCTATTTCCTCATCAAAATTTATAAAAAGAGGACCTCTCACATGAATAGAAGGAAAACCATCACATGTTTTTTGCAATTTATGTTTAGGAGATTTAGGTTCCACAACTTTCTTAGGAGAAAAGAGAATCATGTCAATTGCTGGAGTTTTAGGAGATTGAATAGTTTGATGGACCACTTCATGAGCTCGAACACAACATTTTCATCAGCATTCTCTCACACAACGATTTTGTCTAGTCCTAGTGGAAGGCTGAGAAGGAAGAGGAACATTTGTTGAAGGAGGAATATTCTCATCTTTGATAGTTGAAGTTTTAGGTTGAGGTGTTTTAGGTTGAATAAGAGGAGAAGCAAGCCTCTTCTCTCTATAAGAAGAAGGAGGTGGAACTATGACATATAAAGGAGGAATATTAGGTGTAGGAAGGAGACAATGTCTATCATGAGATGGAGGTATGGGTCTAACCTTAGGAGGAATATTGGTTTTTTTCTTAGGAGAAGTCATAGACACATCTATAGGAATATGTTGAGGATATTCCTTAGGAGGAAAATTTGTTCTATCCATGAGGGGAAGAACTTCATCTTCAAGAATGATAGGAATGTCAAGTGTTGGGGATCTAGGTTGACTCAAGGATAAGATCATATCTTTATTCCATTTTTGATAATATTGAAAAAGAGCATCGCTCCTTGATGGAAGAGATTGAAATTGCTTAGGCCAAAAGAGATCAATAGGAACACCAGGGCTTCTTTCTGATGGTTTAAATAAGCTATGGTTCACAATTATGATTTTTCCACTGTGAGGAAATTTCAAACACTTATGGATTGTTGAAGAAATAGCACTCATGGAAGATAACCAAGGATAGCCCAACTTCAGACAAAATTGCTCAGAAGAAGGAATGATAAAAAAGTCAACATCCATAGATTTAGTATGAAATTCAACAAGAAGGGTGATAGAGCTAATGGTAGGACAAAAGAATCAATCAAATAACTTAACCAATACATTAGATTCATCATATATTGGTTTATGCAATCATAAAGTGAAAAGATACTCCTTATTTATGACATTAACCATGCAAGAGGGATCAATAAGGGCAACACAACAAGGTATATTCTTCACCTTCGCAACTATGTATAAACGGCCATCGGGTGCGTTAATGGTCTCACTAAGGTTAAATGTAATACAAGGATCCTTAGGCTTAACTTTTTTCTCTACCTTATTTACAAATTTCGGAGCCATAGAAATGAATTCCTCAGAGGAGAAAGAAGGAGGCACAGTCTCAATCATGTTAGAGGTATGCGAAGGCAAGGGATTGGTGAAAATATTAAGATTTGGATTAGGAGGAGCTATTGATTTATTTCCCTTATCATTCACACCTGTCACAGATAAAGTATTATTATCAATCAAATCTTGAATCTTACTTTTTAATGCAAAACATTTCTTAGTATCATGACTAGGGTGATGATGAAATTGACAAAAGGAATTGTTATCAAAATAAAGGGATCCTACCTTAGAAGGATCAACCGGTTTGATAGGAGGAAGTTTTATAACATTTGTTTGCAACAACTAAGAAATAATACCATGTACAAATTCATTTAAAGGAGTAAATTGTCTTTCTCTTTTAAAAAATTTAGAAATAGGAGGCACACTTGTTGTAGCATTCACATTGTTGTTGTTGATTGTATCATTAAACTTTATGAAGCTTTTTGTTGGTTTGAACTTTGTAAATGGTTGTTGAACACTCTCCCCCTTATCACTCAGAGCCATAGGAGTGGATTGCTCCATTTGACTCACAACCAGCTGATAATTGTGGAGTGTTGCGCACAATTACAGAAATGAAGTAAAATCAGACAAAAGAAGCTTTTCCCCAATATCTTTTTGCAAACTAGAAATAAAAAATCTTTGAATATCATTATCAGGTATAGGAAAATAAATTTGAGCACACAAATGCTTATATCTATCGATGAAATCAATCACTTTTTTTTAACACCTTGTTTACAATGAATTAAATCAGTCAAAGTGATTTTAGGACCAATGTTATTTTGAAATTGTTGGATGAAAGCATTTGCTAGTTGTTGAAAAGAAGTGATAGAATAAGAAGGCAAAGAGCAATACCATTGTAAAGCCTTATCTCTTAGTGCTCTTGCAAATAGTTTTGCAAGCAATCTTTGATCATAAGCAAAATTAGTACACAAGGTTTCAAATGTTTTGACATGTGTAAGATTATCACCTTTTCCATTATAAATTTCTAATTGAGGGACCTCCACATGCTTAGGTGGCACGACTTTAACAATATCAAGAGAAAGTGGGATCGCAACATCAAAGGTGGGCACACAACTTGGATTGACTCATGGAGGCAATTTGTTGTTGTAAAGAAGACACAGTTTGAGAAAGATTGTTAATTTTTTCTTCGATGGAAGAGTTGATGTTAGACATAGTTGATTGAGAAGGTGGTGTGATGTTATTGAAGAAAGGCATAGATTGAGAATAAGGTGGTGGAACATTATGATAAGTAGGCATAGGAGATGATTGGGTTGGAAATGGGACACTTAAAGGAGGAACAAAGTTATTGAAGGAATTTCCCCCTTGTGTCACATTGATTGGTTGAGGAATGATAGGAACACTTATGGAAGACATAGGTAAATATGGAGGGTTGAATGAAGAAGAAGGATTTCCCCCATGGCTAATCATTGTAGGAATGATATTCTGGGTTGAAGTTGCCATGATGTTGGAGGTGAAAGTAGGAACACTAGTCATAGGATTAGTCAAAGGAATAGAAGGATTGACTTGTGTGGAAGGTTGTGAATAACCTAGGGTTTCGGCATAAATTTTGATAGACATGAAATTAGAACCAATAATATGTGCAATGTGATGCAATATATCAATCCCATTCTTATCACTTGAATTATGTATTAAAGGCCTTCAATTAATGGAAGAGCTTAACTATTAGGATACTCTTGAGACATCCATTGTTGAAAGTTATCAAATTTGTTGACCAATTTTGAAAGTTGATTTATAGGAAATTGGAATTTTAAAATTAGGGCCAAGGGGATACCACTTAATTTTAAAATTAGGGCAGATTAAAATTAACCTCTTAATTTTAAAAATTGTCTTAAAATTTGAAATGTTGAATTTTGGAAATACTTTTGATTCTAGAGGGATAAAAAATAGACAAAATCATCCAATCTTTTGCATTTAGGCTATTAAATACAGTCATAACAATCCCCTAAAATTTCAGGAAAAAAGTCGAGGATTGTGGCAGGAATGCACATGGTCCGACCAACTTTTTTTGAAATTTTCAGGGATGAATACTAAGAAGATTTTAAAGCTAACCCCAAAAAAATAGTGAATTTTACTATCTCTAGATAGGTGAAATGAAGGTTCAAATGTGAAAATAGGACCCTATTAGGGTTTTGAAGAAAAAGAGGAATTGAATTGCAAATTGGAAAAAGATCAAACCTAATGGATAGGGACACCTTGGAAAATGTTTAGAAATCTGAATTTGAATGAAATCCATTGAAATTTTGCACAAAATCCAATTAAATTTGAAAATTAGGGTTTCATGACTTAACCACTTAATTTTTGAAATTTAAATTTTGAAAAAAAGGAGGGAAATAGAAAATTTGAATTGTAGGAATGAAGACAAGTCTGAGAACAATCACAAATCTAAAAATTAAATGGAAATCCAATTTTTGCACAAGTTCAAGATGATTTTTGAAAATTAGGGTTTTAGCAACTAACCACTTAATTCTATAAATTTGATTTTGCAAATCGAACAAGACAATAAGGAAATTGAATTTGAAAAATAAAGCAATTTTCAAATATAAGATAATAAGCAATTTTTACAAATCACAAGTTCAATTCCAATTTTAAAAACTAGGGTTTTGAATGATTTAACCTCTAATTTTTTCAGAAAATTTAACCTGTAAATGAAAAATATGCAATTTTGTTCAAAGGAAAGCATGTAAGACATTGGGTTCACCAAAATGTAATGGTGGAAAAGATGATGTGAAAGAGAGATCAAGAGGAAAGCTACCCTTTCCCTCCAAAGAGAGATGAGAGTTTCATTGTAGATTTCACTTCA
Source organism: Cryptomeria japonica (assembly GCF_030272615.1). NCBI lineage: Eukaryota > Viridiplantae > Streptophyta > Pinopsida > Cupressales > Cupressaceae > Cryptomeria > Cryptomeria japonica. The sequence goes on from NC_081405.1 coordinate 223,012,233, forward strand.
AACACTTTTCACCCATTAAATTGGAAGAGGGGAGGAAGAATTCATTAGATTCAACCTCCAAGGAAGAATATTGAATTCTGAATGATATGAGAATGATAAGTTAATCCCCTCTTCTTTTGATGGAAATGAATTGATTGAATTGTGTATTAAAACTAAGTGCAAAAGTGACAAAGAAGTGATTATAACTTGAGATTGGGATGTGGGATTAAGTTGTGCACTTGGATCTGGTAATGAAATGTCGAGAGGAAGCCGCCCTGCAAATTTGAGAAAAATTCGCCGAATCATGGCGGGAATGTACACACTCCTTTGAAAAATCCATGAAACAAAAAGGGTTTATTCGCCTAATAAAATAGAGTCCAAATCTGAAATTACAGTTGTACACCTGAAACCTACACATAGAAAACAGAGGAAATGGTTTGGGATTGCGGGTTTGCCTTCAGGTCAAACCCTAGTTTTGGAATTAACCAAATGAGGAAATAAATTACTTGCAAGTAAATATGAATGAAAGACTTAAATGTAAATCACCTCAAGGGAGGTTGTGATAGAGATGTTGATAGAATTGCTTGAATGAAGTTGAATATTGAAATGGATCTCCTCCTCAATGGTTGAAACCTTGACTTGGATGCAACACCTAGCCTTGAAGGGAGACTTGAGATGCTCAATATTTGAAAGGGTTGCTTGAATACTTGAATACTCTTGAATGCTCGATTTCTTCAATGCACGATTTCATGAATTTATGGGTGCTTCTTGTTATTCCCACTTATGAAAATTAGAGGTTAAATGCAACATTTATACTTGTCAATTAGGGTTACTAAAACTGGTTTTCGTCACGGATTGACATCGAGGAAGTTTCCTGCTCAAAGTGTAGCCCCCAATTCAGGGTCTGGAAGGGTCCTGCCCCAAAAAAGGGGTAGGGATAGGGGCACCATGCCCCTATCCTAGGAGGAAAGGGGTGCCATGCCCTTGTCCAAGGGGAGATAGGGGCACCCCACTCGTGTCATGCCCTTTTTTGTAGGACAAAATGCAGATAGGGTGATGCGTAGGCCAAGGAAGAATCTTATTCCAAGGGTTGAGTAGTCTCCGGTCTCCAATCAGGCTAGGGGATTTGATCTCACATGCATGAGGACCCTAATGTGGTCAAAAATTTGAAGGGTCATTATTTTATGGCACTACAAACCTTTTTTTCCATAATGTCTTTATATATGTTGGAATCAAGGAACATTGAGAGGGGGGTGAATCACTATTCTACTGGTTTTAAACCACCAAAAGCATAAGCATGAAACTAAAATATAGAAACACAAAACAATCAACCACAAAATGATAACACTAGGATTTTTTATGTGGAAACCCAAATGGGAAAAACCATGGCGGGATTTGAACCCACAATATTATTCCACTATGGCCAGTAGAAAAACAATATTACATGAGGGGGAAAGCACATGCATTTAGGCACACTACTCAATTAGAATAAGGGATACCACCTCAGAAGGAACACTCCCTTACTGATCAATTATAGTGATGAAATAACTCCAAAATAGCATCTAACAATGCATGGATGAGTTTCAATTAAGTGCCAAATCTCTGACTATATTTGCTTTGCATCTCTGCTTTGTTTCCTATCTCAGTCAGCTACCAAATCAAGAATGTGCATGTGAAATTATTCTACAAAGGATTCTCGATCACCACTCATTCGCATATCAATTATTTCAGACAGCAAAAAGATCTATATTGGTATTATATATCCCCAATCACAAAATAGACAATTATCAAGTCAACCTGTTGATGTAATGTGTAGTCATGTGTTGGCTTGACCGGATTACCAAAAAGAAATGTGGATCACCAAAAATATGATAAGATGATGTCTCTATGTCATCCCAATCATCCCATGCACAATTCCTAACACCGCAATCATCGAAAGATTTTAGACCAAAACTACTTTTCTCAACTTGAATTACCAATTCACACCATCTTCCGGTTATCAAGATCTATAGCTACCAGATAGAATTCCATGAATATTTTCCATCAATGACAACCCTTAAACCAATAATCAAGCATCAAAATATACCGAAACAATGTCAATTACCAACAATCCCCCCCTTTGGCACTGATGGCAACACTAGTGAAAAATGACTAAGTGTTGAAACCTGTACACTGGATCAAAATTTCTAAGGCTCTCCCTCAGACAAAGAATTGTAAAACTTATACAATGCTCTATACATTACACTCTTCTACTATACATTTTTCACCTTTACTCTCCCCCTTTGATAGCAATGCCAAAGATGGGGTGTTGTTCAAAACTTATATACAAAGATATCTACTAGAGACTTGACATGTACTTGAAGATATCAGCAAAAATGGTCTTCAAAAATCCTAGGTGAGTGTGTCACCCACTCTTCAAGCTATCCAAAACTTGTATAAATGCACTAAAAATATACACATGAATCTCTACATCCTTCAATTCAGATGAAACAATTTGTCCATAGCCTTTGTACAATCAACCTTATTACTCAACATGGTGTCTAGTTAGGGGGCAATCAAATTCTGAAGTTCACCAACTCTCCTCAAAATTGTGTCCTTATTCATATTAAGGCTAGAGATCTAATCATTGAGAGCCATTATCTTCCCTTCTAGACTATTGGTTAGGGATACATTAAAATCAAAAGATTGTTAGATACCAGCAAGTTTACCCTGATAAATACTTATCCGCTTGTCTATATCTAGTTTGAACTTTGGGAAAATTATATTAATGCATTTGAAATAGTCTACAGACCTTTATTCAATCTAACTCTGTCATCTTCTATCATTTTCTAGAATGTTTGCATTCTTACCTCAAATCTATCTAATACACGCTTAGCAGTAGACTTCTCCAAAGAATCAAAATTGGTATTTACATTATTAATCATTTGCAGTAATTTACCAGAGGGGATAAAATTAGGATCACGTTACACACCCAAAACAACCTTCTGCAATACATTAACTGACATCAAAATAAACTTTTTATCTTCACTCTTTGATTTGACCATATCTTGACTGGCCTAAGCTTGTACAACTACTGCAAGCATCAACTTCTGAGTAGAAGACATTTGTCCAAGATCTAGAGGACCATCAAGGTTCATTGAGATTTGGGGTAGGGTCCTTGTGCCTTTGACTAGAGGAGTGTCAACTGTCAGATCAACAACTCCCTTCCCTTTGTCTACCTCAGCACCATGTACCTCTATCTTCTTAGGCTCCTCCACCTTATCACCATCCCCTTTATCCTGTGCACTAGTGTTGCCACTTGGTGCAGTATCATCCTTTAGAATCTTAGGTTCTCCTCCAGTACTATCTACCACTAGAGGATTCACACTGATCACAACATCTAGTGATATATGGCCTTGGTCTTTTGGATGCTCCTTGGTCTGAGTTTCATCCTTTTGATCATTGGAGATGCCTTCCTTTACTTTTGGATGGGAAGCCTAAACTGCATCACTATATAAAGGATTGTTCTTCATGATTCTTATCTAGATATCCTCAATTTCCTTTGTCACCTCTTCAACCTTGCCAATCATTAACATGTTCACCCTATTTCTACTTCTTAATTCTTTCTTGTTTGTTTCCTCAATGTATCTTTTAACTTCATCTTGGGAGATACAAGTGCAGACATTAATCAATTTTACTAACAGTCGGTTTCCTTGCATCAATAATATTATATAGATCTATAGGGATGCTCTATTCCAGCTCAATCAAAGTTTGACTAATGCTATGCAAATACAGATCAATAATTTCATCAACTTTTTTTTTATCTTCCTTATCTTGATTTTCATAGTATTCTCCAATATTCTTCAAATTTCCATCAACAATTAGCTCATCAATTAATTGATCTATTGTCATTGGAGGAATAGGTGTATATTTACCTTGCAAATCACCACATTCAAGATCTCTATTAAGTTGAGTTCTAATCTTCCTTCCCATCTTGGACCTTCCAATAAGGGTATGTTTAGATTTTTCTTTCTTACTCTGCTTCACACCATTGGATTATGGTTTCCTCACAACTCTTATAAAATTTCCATTTTTTAGCCTTATCTACTTATTCATCTGATTCAGTCTTAGATGCCACTAGAGATACTACAAAATAGGTTCGTTTAGACTTCTCCTTTTCCATCAAAACACCCTTTACTTACAAACTACATCTTGATGATGGTACTTCTAGAGTAGGGACACACTTGGTCTCTTTTGGCTTAGATTTGGAAGGAACTAGTTTAGCCTTGGGCTTCTTAGATTCCTCCTTAGCTTGCATTTGAGCATGCTTTTCCCTTGCTTGCGTCACTGCTTCCTGGGTAAATCCCATCTGCACAACTAATTCCTCAGCCATCTTAGAAACATTCCTCTTCCTTGTAGGTGTAGTGAATTGCTTGTGCAACTCCATGTTATTTTCCTTGAAGGTGCCAAACCCGGGATCTTTGGGGTTTACTGGTTTTCTCAAGAGGTGTTGAGCATAAAATTCAAGTGTTTGACCATCCACCTCATAACCCATCAAAACAATCTTGACTGTCCTAGACTCCACAAATTCCATATGACATTAAACTTTGTCAACCATGAAGTAGATTGTCTTCTCATACTTCTCAATAATCTCTTTGGGAATCCTTTCTTTGTCTTTCATTCGACCTTGGAAGGTTTTAAAGAAAATCCACAAGGTTGCTACCTAATTTTCCTTATTTCCCAATATTTTCAAACCTTGTTTGATTTTAGTAGCCACTGGTAAATCAAATCCTCATTGCACTCTGCCTGTACTAGGAATTTGGTTTATGTAGTATAGTGCCAGACAGACAATTAGAGAACCAAAATTAAATGCATTCTTCTTATCAGATTTTATCTTTTTCAAATTGCTCAGGAGTTCATCAAGAAGTACTGAACAAAGGTTATAGTGAGTATCCTCCTTCACCATCTTGTATGCTGCAAGAATAGCTATACCAGAGACAAAATTCAGTCTGCTGGACTGATAGACCTTGTAATGAATAATCATGGACACAAATCTTACGTCATTCTTCCGAATATCATCAATTATCACCGATAAGTTATAAAACTATGTACTGGTTTCCTTTGTCACCATTGTGTTTCCTACTTTCCTTAGATTAGGCTTATCATCAGTTTGATGCAAATAAGTAACTGCATGAATGGCTTATTTGGTGACCTTGTAAGGCCTATATAACTAGATAAATTTATCATGCATTCGGCTCAGATTACATCTTACCCATTCATCCTCTTCCAACATGGGGAAATGCACGAATTGCATGAAACCCTTCCTCTATAATTGTGTGTATTTTGGTTTAAGATTTCCATTCCTATCTCGGAAGTGTTGGTTGTAAATTTCTATAATTGCTTCATTATTGTTGGGAAAATGGTGTCTCAACCTTGTATTTACATGAGGTTACTATTTATAATAAGTTTTCATTGTTACTACTTATCAAGTTTCCATTAGTTTTATGTTCAAAGTTATTCTATATACTCTAGTCAGTTATCTCTACCGAAATATTCAGTCGATATGCACAGTCTAGTCGGTTATAGAAGAAAGTAGTCTTAGAGCGTAGTATGCACCGAGCTATCTACCGAGTATCATTCCATGTCTACCGAGCATCAAAGATGACACACTGAGTTGATATACACTGAGTGAAATGTGTTACCAGATTCATTGAACCTGGACATACATATGGAAATGTGTTACAAGATCGAGGCACATAGAACTGTTATCACATTGGAAATTGTACTTAAAGATTGTGTATGATTTTGAGGTCATCTAACCAATGAAATATTTTTCATGGTTATTCATTCGATAAAACATGTTTGTAAGATCAAAGCAATGAATGGATCAATGACATAAGAGATCTATTTATACAACATGGATTAAGATTAGAAATATACATGTAGCATGATAGAAAGGAAGATATAGAAATATACAAAGCAAGACATGTGAAAGCACTAAGTGTTACGAGTGTTACAGAGACACAGAAGTCACCAAGAAGGATTTCAGAGAACAGTCAAAGAATAGAGTAAACAGAAGGGTTTACTGAGTTACTATATGGGTTACCGAGGTATGCTATAAGCAAGGTAATCTTATTCTAAGCACATAGAATCTGCTATAACATTTCAGATGTAAAGTTACAGATATTTATAATGATTTATTGTAATATTTTGAAGTTGTAAGAGAAACCTTTAACAGGGTTAAAGACTCTAATCAAGTCTATAAATTGTAAAGCCTCTAACTAGGTGTAGCATTTAGTTTAAGTGTTGTAAAATCCTTTAGCAAGGTAGATCTAACAGATCTTGATACTACTAATAGGGTAAGCTATTAGAAATAGCTAAACATGTAGCTCTAACCGAGCAACCTTTAGTATTGTAGTAGTGAAGTTGTGGGTGCCATCCCCACCGCAATTTTTCTCTCTAACCAAGAGTTTCTACGTAACCAAAATATATGTGTTATGGAGTGAATCATGTATGATTGTTATCTATTTGTTTTAGCTTTGTATTATGTTACTGCACTATTTAGTTTATATATAACAGTAAAGTTATTGTTGAACAAAATTTTGAAGTACTGATTCACCCCTCCCCTCTCAGTACATTAGCTTTCCATAGTGGGTGTAACAATTGGTATCAGAGTTTCAATCTTGGAAAAGGGTTTAACTGCCTAAAGAGAAAGATCTTATCAATGGAAGGCTATAAACAATCTCAGAGGATTGTGTATCTGTAAGAAGAGCTGGATCATGCTAATCAAGTGATTGCAGACATGCAAAGGCAAATGCAAAAATCTCTGAAAGTGAGAAGAAGATTATCTGATGATTTGCAGGACTCTCAAGAGTTAGTGGAACAAATTGAGACATCATCTGAGAACAGTATATCTAAAGAGATTGAAGAAATGATTGGAGTATTGAAAGAAAAGAACAAAGAACTGGTTAATCAACTAAAAGCAATGAAAAGAGAACATGAACATTTTAGCACACAGATGACTAAAAATCTTGATGCATTGAGGACAACTGAGAATAAAGTAAGAGATCTAGAAAGAGAGAAACAACTTGAAGTCTTAGTATTTGATAAGGATGATGAAATCATAAGGATGACTGGAATTCAACAAAACCTGTTAGATCAACTAGGTTATGCACATCATGAAGCAAATCTGAAAAATGAGGAGAATCAAGCATTGAAACTTGAAGTATCAAGGTTGACCGATGAACTTGAAACAGAGAAGAAATCCAAAGAAACACTGAAGAAGAGTTATGAAACATCAAAGATGTTGGATGAGCAACTGAACACAAGAAGACCCAACAAAGATGCAGGACCAGTTACAAAGGAAAAGACTCTACCGAGAAGGGAATGCATACTACTAAGAGAGGAGAATCATCAAAGAAAGATGGAATCAAGAAGAACATCAAAAGAAAGAAGCCAATTTGCAACTACTGTGGAAATCAAGGTCACACTCCCAACATGTGTCAAATCAGAAAAGGTAAGCAACCGAATGTCACTAAGTCCAATGGTTATTGTTACAATTGTAATAAATATGGTCACACATCTAATCAATGTAGGACAAAGTTTGTTAACAATTATCAGAAGGCAAAATTCAAAGGGTTTTGTAAAAGCTGCAATAGATATGGACACAGTACCGAGAAGTGTTGGCTTAAGAAAAATAACTATATGTGGTGTTCACATCGTGCAAATGCTAGAGTTTACTGAGCTCACACAGATCCTTACCGACAGTATTCTGCAGTACCATGGGATTACAATACAAGGATATGTTGTGAATGTTGTGGAAGATATGGACATATAAGTGCCAACTGCTTTATAAGGTTTGGAATAAACAACCAAAGATCATGGAGAAATCCTGGCATAACATGTTTTCATTGTCATAAAGTTTGACACTTGGCTGGAGATTATAGAGATCAACCTAGAAAAGACACTGAAGAAATAAAAGACAAAATAAATATGATTTGGAAAAAGAAGGAAATTGTGTCAAATGAAGAAAGAACCTTACCTATCATGTTAGGTGCACCTATTCCAAATTAATCAATAAAGGTATGAAGCAACTACATTCTCTCAAGGTTAAATCTTAACAGTTCCTATTTTATTATGTACTTAAGTCAAAATCTGCATAGTTAAAGATGTATTAGTAAGTATTGAAATTATATCAAAGTCTTTTGGAGCACTATACAGGAAACATGTCAAGTCGGTAAATGAAGGAAGTTTGGTTACTCGGTTAAAGTGCAAAAGGAAAGAAACTTTAGTGGAATCAAGTGCATTTAATGTTTTTGACCTAACCCGCACAGAGCTCGATAAGGTATATTGTGTACTTAAAGCATTTTCGCAGTCATTTTTACTTACCAAGTTTTTGAGAGAGCAGAGCAAAGAGAATCTAAGGTGATCAAACCTCTTACAAAGAAAATTCAAGGTATTTACATCAATCTCAACCCATTGTTAAGCTGGTTTACCGATCTTATCAAGTTGCTATTATCTGCTAAGTGTGAAGTGTCTGCCGTTTGAAAATCCAGAAACCCTAAGGATATTTTGTTAGTTTTTATCTGAAATCTACTAATGGCACCTAAGATCCAAGATCCCATCATTGTTAAGATTGTAGAAAGTTCCTCACTAAAATACTATTTAACTCCCAAAGTTGCATCTGAACCGGATGACAAAACTGCATTTTCACTCATCCCGGATAGAGTGTTATTAGTCGATGATGTGAGATTCTTCACCAAATGTTGTGTTGAAGAGCTCGGTCATGTTGAAATTAAAGACACCTATGATGAATTGTGCACAAATGGTAAATTGAATAGCAAGTAGGAGCACATTAAGATCAAGGGATTAACTGAAGCTCTAACCTATCCCCATGTGTTCAAACCCCAGTGGGTCAAGTTTGTTTTGAGCAAAGTTCACGATGATTTCATGTGGTTAGAGGAGCAACCATTTAAGATTACCAAGGAAATCATTCATCTGATTACCGATTACCCTATTTATGATCATGCCCGAGCTCAAAAGATGATATCACAAAAGGAATTGATCAATTTAACTAGAGTGGAATTAGATTGCAGAGGACTAAAATTAAACAATGTCACTGATGCAGAACTAAAATTTGCTATTAGAGTAATAGGTTACTGTTTCTTCCAATCGACAAGGGAAAACAATGTACCCTGTGCAGCAATATACCTAGCATATAACATTGTGAAAAAGGGAATGAAAATTGATCTTTGTGAGGTGTTGCTGAAAAACCTGTTTGAGAATCTGAACACCATCAGGAAGCTGAAGAAGAACAACTCGGCTAATACACTAAAGTTTGGATCACTACTTGTATGCATGTTTTTCTATTTTGAAAAATTCTTTCCATCAATCGGTAAAGTTGTTTGGGAACTACACTGACCAATCACCCATCAGATCAATGACTTCATTAAGAAGCTAGGAGATAATTTTAATGATATTATGGATGATTACTTCAGTAAGTTTCAAGAGAAAATGCATAACAGGTATAGCATTCCACCCCAGCTAGTGGAGAAATACAAAAATGACATATGTTTTGAAGTAGACACTGATTACTGTTATGTGAATGTTGTGGAACCGATAACTCAATCTTTGTCACCTATGGGTTACAAGATTGATTTTGACATCACACAACAACAAATTGATGCATTTCTCACATTGCCAAGGCATGCTACCGAGTTGAGGTATGGAACCTATGAAGAAGTAAAGGCAAAGGTAAAAATGAGCATTGTAGTACCCAAAGCTACAAGAAAGGCAACAAAGATGATAAAGGCATTATTGGAGAAATTCGGAGAAGATTCTTCCTCCACACCTGTCAAAGGTACTATAACCATTACCGAAGAGGAATCTGAAGCCCAAGAGGTAGCTATAACACTAAGCACCGAATTGCTTAAGGGAAAAGTGTTGAAAAGAAAGAAATATGATTCATCAAAGGCCATACTGACTCCTCCAGCAAAGCGACCTAACACTAGAGCATCTATAGCTTCACCGAGTAAGAAAACAAAGAGTGTTACTATTCCCAAGGTAACAAAGAAATACAAGAAATCTACTCGAAGACTCATTTTGGCAAAAGAGTCCAGTGACACCGAATCTGAGGATGCAAGCAAATTTCAGATTGTCAAGAGCCAGAAGGTAAATGTACATAGTGTTGAAAATTTCTGTGCTAATCTGAAAGAATATGGTGGATTTGGAGGATTCAGGTTTGTTAAGTATGAAACCAAAAATAATGATGAAAAGAGACAAATTGAAGAAGTCATCTGCACACTTCTAAAATTCTGATTGGCTCCATTGGAACTATCTAAGTCACTTCCAAATGAATTATATTTACATATTGACAATAGGTGGAAGTATGCAATGGACTCGGAGAAACAGATCAGAGAAAGAAGTCTAGTACATCTCTTTCTAGACATGTTGGTACAGCTGAAATAAAAGAACATCTGACTACCTACAACACAAAGTTTCTCGTCAAACAAACAACCTTAAAACTGATGAATGGGCTATATATTGAAGTAGAAATTGAGACAAAAGCAAAGTGGCAGGAAATCTTTAGAATCAAGGATGCTAGTGAGCAAGCTGAAGTTCAAATAGTTGATGTCACCGAGCAAGACCCTGCTGACACCATTCAAATAGATGAAGATATTATGGATACAGAGGCACCAGAACATGAAATGATAGAAGACAATACATATGCAAAACTTGTATCCAGTGAATCAGTCTTGGAACAAGTTCAGCCTTATCCACCAGTCAATCAACCTGTCTCAACTGAAACCCCTTAGAATATGGATCAAGGCACCAAAGATCACAAGTTTACAGCAGGAGAAGGTACTACTCAAGAATAGAAGTCTCAAGCACCTTCTAGCACTGAAAATGTTGTAACTGAGACACTGAGTACTGAGACACCAAATGACTCTATAGAGGCTAAAGAAGCCAACCAAAGTGTTGCCTCTACCGAGCAACCCACCGAGGGTCATCAAGCCTCACAAGCCATTGTCTTAGTTCCATCGGTGAAAGGTAAAGAAAAGAAGATGAAAAAGCATAGTTTTAAAGTTGATTTGTCAAAACCAATAGTGTTGCCCAATGTAGACATATCAAAATTAAAGGGGCAAGCACTCATTGATTTTGGTGAACTATGCAAAGCAAAGGCTGAACAAGAGAAGCAAATGGCGATCAAAAGAAAAATAAAGTACTTCAGAAGGTGAAAGCACTCTTAATAGATATGTTACCTGAAGCTACAGTGTAAATAGATGCAGCCATCCACATTCAACTAGATGAACTCCTAACAAAGATAGAGACATCTGGAGTAGATGCATCAGAATATTTGAGCAAGCTAAAAGACAAGGAGCTCACTGCAAAAATGATAGAAGATGTACAGAAAGCTATAGCTATTGGCAGAGTTAAACTTGTCAAATTTATTGTTGAGTTGACTCCTCAACTCAAGCACATTCTTTATTTATTTTAGAAACTCTGTACATTTTCTTTATTCATTAAAGATATCAAAAATAAAATAGAGGCAATTGAGAAAGAGATCACCAATTTCTCAAAGAAGTTGACCATAGAGCCAAATTCATTTCAAAATTTTTATACAAAGTTACAACAGCTCATGGCTCAACAATTGGACCTAAGAAATGAAGAACACAAGATCAGGATGGACATAATGACACTTCAGACATTATTCCTTCCTCATCTTTCATCCGTCCAAGAACAGATCAATCGAGCCACCTCCTTATCTACTACACAAGCAGGAAGCACTCTAGATGGCTTAATATTATTATTGGCTAATATTCAAGCACAAAATTCTTTAATGAACAGTGTAAAGGATGCCCTCTCTGTCCCTCTCACCAAAGCACAGACCAAGTACAAATCCATTTTTGACCAGTTGCCTCCACCAAATGGTAACTAAGTCTTGATGTTTGTCAAAAAGGGGGAGTGATATAGTATTCAAAGCATCAAAGTATAATATCAAACAAAAGGAGTATAGTATACAGGGGGAGTATACCGAGCCAAGTGAGAAAAGTATCCATGAGCAGTGAACCGAGCAGTGAACATAACAGTAAGCAAAGAACAAGTGCAGCACACAGAACATTGATCACCGAGCATGCAAAATCAGAGTTTTGTACAATGTATCGATAAGGGGATTATATTTGGATTTACTATTTCATTGACTATTGTATATACTGTCAGTATAGTCAAATTTTACAAGTATATAGATTATTGAGTTATAACTTTGAAAGTAGTTTTTGTCAAACATATCAACTAGTGTCAAAAGGGGAGATTGTTACTACTTATCAAGTTGCAATTAGTTTTATGTTCAAAGTTATTCTATATACTCTAGTCGGTTATCTCTACCGAAATATTTAGTCGGTATGCATAGTTTAGTCGGTTATAGAAGAAAGTAGTCTTAGAGCGCAGTATACACCAAGCTGTCTACTGAGTATCATTCCATATCTACCGAGCAGTAAAGATGACACGCCGAGTTGATATACACCGAGTGAAACATGTTACCAGATTCATTGAACCTGGACATACATATGGAAACGTGTTACAAGATCGAGGCACATAGAACCGTTATCACATTGGAAATTGTACTTAAAGATTGTGTATGATTTTGAGGTCATCTAACCAATGAAATATTTTGCATGGTTATTCATTCGATAAAACATGTTTGTAACATCAAAGCAATGAATGGATCACTGACATAAGAGATCTATTTATACAACATGGATTAAGATCAGAAATATACATGTAGCATGATAGAAAGGAAGATATAGAAATATACAAAGTAAGACATGTGAAAGCACTAAGTGTTATGACTGTTACGGAGACACAGAGGTCACCGAGAAGGATTTCAGAGAACAGTCAAAGAACAAACTAAACAGAAGGGTTTACCAAGTTACTATATGGGTTATCGAGGTATTCTATAAGCAAGGTAATCTTATTCTGAGCACATAGAATATGCTATAACATTCCAGATGTAAAGTTGTAGATATTTGTAATGATTTATTGTAATATTTTGAAGTTGTAAGAGAAACCTTTAATAGGGTAAAAGACTCTAATCAAGTCTATAAATTGTAAAGCCTCTAACCAGGTGCAACATTTAGTTTAAGTGTTGTAAAATCCTTTAGCAAGGTACATCTAACAGATCTTGATACTCCTAATAGGGTAAGCTATCAGAAATAGCTAAACATGTAGCTCTAACCGAGCAACCTTTATTATTGCAGTAGTGAAGTTGTGGGTGCCATCGCCAGCGTAGTTTTTCTCTCTAACCAAGAGTTTCTGTGTAACCAAAATATATGTGTTATGGAGTGAATCATGTATGATTGTTATCTATTTGTTTTAGCTTTATATTATGTTACTGCACTATTCAGTTTATATATAACAGTAAAGTTATTGTTGAAGAAAAGTTTTGAAGTACTGATTCATCCCTCCCCTCTCAATACATTAGCTTTCCATATTGGGCCTAACATTCATTTGAGCACAAAATGGTGCGAAATTCTCACCGAAGCTTTTGGTTGGCTAGATAAGAATTCTAGTAAAGTTACATTGCAAGATCACAACTAGTTTTGAAGATATTAAACTTTCTGTTTTGGCACTAAAAAGTAGATGTAAATGACATAGCAGTTTACGAGACAATAGAGAACTTCATGAGTTTTGTGGCACTTCAAATTGTTTGTCAATAGGACACACGATTCTCAAGTTATGGCCTCTAAAAGTTTGTACTCCTAAAATAGGAAATATAAAATACATCAGGCACATAAATGCTCTATAAAAAGGGAGGGACACGTCATAGGGCATCTAGAAGGGAGATAAGCTCGCCTACACCTTATTGGGTGGTTTTAGCCCATGGTTTTGTAATATCATTTGATGGTTTCTTGTATTGTATCTCTTATTTATGAGGTGTGTGAGATACAGGTCGGGTGTAAGAGTCTTATAGCTATTGAGTTACCTTTGAATATCTGAAAAGTGGTACTCTTGGGAAGAGCTTTCCCTACAAGTATATTGTAATATATTTTGATTGTGGAATAATATATTGGACGGATTTTGGAGTGTGGGGTTTTTCTCCGGAAAGGGTTTACCCCATGTAAATCACCATGTTATTGTTTGAATGTTATTATATCCATTTCTATTTTCTATAACTACTATGATGATCTGTTAAAGTTTTTGCATTACCCTCTTCTCAAGGTTAGTGTACGAAGTTGTTCTAATACTTAACTTCCTTACAAGTCGTATCAAAGCTTGATCACATTTGATTTTAGTTGTGGTTTGTTGGAATTTTTGAGCTAATCTAGATTTGAGTGGGAGCTTTTGTAGAAGACACTTTTTGATCTTGTTGAGGGAACTTTCAGATGACAAGTTCATCAGGTAAAATAGAGGTGGAGTAATTTAATGAAATAAATTTTGACATGTGGAAGCTGAAGATGCAAGATCTGCTAATAGATTGAGTTCTATGGGATGTTGATGATGCAGATGTCCAAAGGCTCTGAGATCCTATTGCAGTGGTTCAGTATGATGTCATGGACCAAAAAGCTAAGGGTCTAATCAGACTATGCTTGGAAGACTCTATTCTGATCAATGTCCATGAAGAAAACACTACAAAGAAGCTATGGACTAAGGTTGGTGAAATGTATCGAGTGAAATCTTTATTAAATCATATTTTCTTGAGGAAGAAATTGCATTCCTTGAAGATGGAAGATGGTGGACGAATTCGTGGAATACCTAAGGAGAAAGGTAAAAAGAATGAGAAGAACGATAAGTCCAAATCGAGAGGGAGATCAAAATCTCTTGGAAAGTCCAAAGTAATTTGCTGGAATTGCAGTACACTAGGCCACATTCGTAAGGATTGCAAATAAGTAAAGAAGAATAAAAAGAAGAAGAAAAAGGAGAAGATTGATTATGATTCTGAGTCTGAGAAGGAAGAAGGTGATGCATTTATTACAGCTTTGACAACTGATGTAGGTAATGATGCTTGGTTAATTGACTCAGGTGCATCTTTTCATATCATTGCCAATAGAGATTGCTTTTCTAAATATGAATAATTTAATGGAGATAAGGTGTACTTGGGTGGTGATTAACATTTAGACATTGTTGGTCGAGGGAAAGTTAGAATTAGGTTTTCAGATTGTAGAATAAAAAGGATTAATGGTGTGCTGCATATCTGTGGTTTAAAACAAAATATATTATCTATGAGAAAAATAATAGATGTGGGTGTGCAGGTAGTCTTTTATGAAGTAGGATGTAAGATGATTAAAGGTGCTATAATAATTTCTAGAGGTGTTAGGTTTGGCACTTTGTATAAGCTAGATGCATACACTATTGAGTGTAATAGCACTTCTGTAAAAAGTACATTTGTGGAAAATTTGAAGGTTTCACCTTCAGCAGATGGAAATGGCTTTTGAGTACGTAACGATGCTCTTTACTTTAAAGCAAATTTACTTGCAGAGAAGAATATGTGATCATACCAGAGGCTTGGCCACATTGGAGAAAAGGGTCTAAGGACCCTGAAAAATAAAAACCTCATTGAAAGTTTGAATGATTGTAACCTTGACTTTGATTTCTGTGAGCATTCCATTTATGGAAAACAAAACTGCATTTAGTTTTACTCAAGTTCTCATAAAACTTGTGGTGTTTTGGATCTTATTCATTCTGATGTGTTTGGTCATTTAGATGTTCCTTTGATTGGAAAATCCACATATTATGTTTCATTTATTGATGATTTTAGTAGAAGGACATGGTTATATTTTCTAAAGAGTAAATCTAAAGTTTTTAGTCAATTTAAAGAATTTAAAGCAATGGTTGAGTTGCAGACTGGAAAAAAAATTAAAAATTTGAGGACTGATAATGGCAGTGAATTTTGCTCTAATAATTTAGATGGATTTTCTAAAGATTGTGGCATCAACAGACAGTAGACAACTCCGTATTCTCCATAGTAGAATGTAGTTACAAAAAGAATGAACATGACATTGTGGAGAAGGCTAGGAGTATGCTAAGTGGTGTTGGTCTAGAACAAAAGTTTTGGGCTGAAGTTGTTGCCACTGCTTGCTACCTAATTAACAAGTCTCCTACATCAGCTCTTGTTGATAAAACACCTATGGAAGCATGATTGGGTCACAAGCCTTCATTGAGACATCTTAGAGTTTTTGGTTGTGAGGCATATGCACATGTGCCAAAGGAGAAGCAGACAAAGTTGGAAAATAAGACTTTGAAATGTATCTTCATTGAGTATAGTTATGGTGTGAAAGGATACAAGCTTTGGGACCTTGTTGTACAAAAGGTAATTCATAGTAGAAGTGTATTTTTTAGAGAAATTAAGTCTCGTTTTATTGCATTGCAGCTAGAACAGACTAAAAAGGAAGATATGATTGAATTTCCTTCTACACCTGTAAGAGTTGAATCAAGACCCCTAGATAGGCAAAAAGTTGAGGAGAGCTTGTCTAACTCCAAATCTTTAGAAGAGGAGGAAGAACCTCCAACTCAGTTTGTTCAAAGGTCTACAAGATATAGACAACCACCTGAAAGGTATTCACTTAATTATAAGAGGCTTATTTTTTGTTTGAATACTAATGTGGATGAACCAAAATCTATATAAGAATAATTAGGTATGAATGATGCAAAATCTTGGAAGATTTCTATGGAAGAAGAAATAGTAGCTTTGGAAAAGAATGATACATGGGATCTTGTACCATTGCTTGAAGAAAGAAATACTATTGGTTGCAAATTGGTGTTCAAGAAAAAGATTGGTTCAGATGGAAGCATTCAAAAGTATAAAGAAAGGTTGGTTGCAAAAGGCTACTCTTAGGTAACTGAGGGTGTTGATTATACTGAGATATTTTCTCCCATTGCCAAAATGGCATCCATTAGATTTTTTCTTTCTATTGTTGTTGCTTATGATTTATAGGTTAAGAAAATGGATGTGAAGACTGCTTTCCTTCATGGTGATTTGGAGGAAGATATTTATATGACACAATTGGAGCACTATGTGGTGTGTTCCTTTTATAGTTGGAACAAAATTATCTATTGCAGATTGTCCTACATCCCCATAAGAAATGGAAGACATGAGCAAAGTACCTTACAAAAGTGCAGTTAGAAGTTTGATGTATGCTATGGTCTGTACTAGACCAAACATTGTCCAAGCAGTGGAAGTTCTATCTAGATATACATCTAATCATGGTAGAGGTCATTGAGATTTAGTCAAAAGAGTCTTCAGATATTTGAAGGCTACCTCAGAGTATTCTTTGTGTTATCATGGTAATTTTGTAGGACATATGATTTCCCTTGATATTCATGGTTATGTGGATTTAGATTGGGTAGGTGATATTGATAGCAGAAGATCCACCAGTGATTATGTGTTTACTTTATTTGGTGGTGCAATTAGTTGGATGAGTAAGTGATAGGCTATGGTTTCTTTGTCCACTATTGAAGCAAAGTATATGGCAGCTACTCATTCTTTTACAAAGGACATTTGGATTAAGAGACTGTGTTTAGACATTGGAATAAAATAAGGAGTCATGACAATGTATTATGACAGTTAGAGTGCTATCTACCTAGCTAAGAACCTGAAATTTCATGCCTAGACCGAGCACATTGATGTTCAATATCATTTTATCAAAGATATGGTTGAAGATGGTAGGGTGAAGCTGGTTAAGGAAGAAATTTTTATAAATGTTGCATATTATTTAACTAAGGTTGTGAGCACAAAGAAGTTCAGATGTTGCTTGGAGTCTATGGGCCTCAGGGCCCCTAGCAATTGATTTATTGTGTTGATATTTTTGTTGCTCTTGCAAGTTGTTTGACAAGTGGGAGAATTGTTGGGAAAATGGTTTCTTAACCTTGCATTTACATGAGGTTACTATTTATCGTAATTTTTCATTTGAGCACAAAATGGTATGAAATTTTCCTTGAAGCTTCTGGTTGGCTAGATAAGCATCCCAGTAAAGTTACGTCGCAAGATCACAAGTAGTTTTGAAGATATTAAATTTTCCATTTTGGAGGGGCCCAATGAAATGTTTTAATTTGATTTTGAGGATTTTAGAGTCCCCAAAATTCCCTAAAGAATGGGAATAAATGACATAGAAGTTTAAAAGGAAATAGAGCACTATGTGAGCTTTCTAGTGCTTCAAACGGTTCATCTATAGGACACACGATTCTCAAGTTATGGCCTTTGGAAGTTTGTACTCCTGAAATAGGAAATGTAAAATACATCAAACACATAAATGAGCTTTAAAAAGGGAGGGACACGTCATAGGGCATCTAGAAGAGAGATAAGGTTAGCTACACCTTATTGGGTGGTTTTAGCACATGGTTTTTAAATACTATTTGATGGTTTCTTGCATTGTATCTCATATATATGAGGTGTGTGACATACCTATTGAGTTACCTATGAATCTCTTATTAGTGGTACTCCTGCGAAGAGATTTCTCTGCAAGTATATTGTAATCTATTTTTATTGTAGAATAATATAATTGGCTACTTTAGGAGTGAGATTTTTCTCCTAAAAGGGTTTTCCCCATGTAAATCAGTTTGTTATGGTTTGAATGTTATTATATCCATTTCAATTTTTTGTAACTGTTGTGATGATCTGTAAAAAAAATTGTGTTACACTCCTCTCAAGGTTAGTGTAGGAAAATTTTCTGCTACTTAACTTCCTTACAATTATCGGTTTCTTCAATGTTGCAGTAGATATTTAAGCTCTCACATCATCAACATGCAGAACACCATAGGGCACAGATGAGAAAGCACCATTTGGATCATCCTCAACTGATTTAAATATGTGCTTCTTAAATTGCAGCATGTCCCTCTCCAAAACCTTGACTACTAATGGAATATTAATAGAAGATGATAGTATTTTGAAAGATTTAGGGTTCATAATAAGCTTCTGAAAATACCTCTTATTTCTAATAGATACACAATAGCTCCTATGAGATCACTTCAAAGCTCTTGATCTCCTTGGAAACTAGTTTACCTTGCTCTTCTACTTCTTCTCTTAGCTTGCAATGTGATAAATGATTCACATTTTCCCTTTTTAACTTCACAAACCTTAATTTCAAGTTGACATAAATGCACTAACAAGGTTCAACCTGATGCCCTGTCCAACATCAATCAACTCATCGAATTCAAAGATTAGCATCCAGACTTCCAGATAGTCATCTCCAAACATTTGCAATCTACCATAGTCGATCACAGATCTCTCCAAGGGGGTCCTGTAGGATCTGCATGAATATGCTACCCCCTAAGGCCAAATGCCTTAGTTACCGAATCAAGATCCTACACCAAATTCAGGTGCAGATCCATTGTATGTCTTAGATTCATTCTTTCTGACCCACATCTTCTGATTCTTGTCTCTGATCTCCTCTACCTTTGCCTTGCATTTCTCATAAGCTTTATTCTTGTCTACCAAAGCACTCATGTTCACATTTTTGCTTCTACAATATTTTGCAATGTGATCAGTTTTATTGCATGCATGACAAACAACAATCTGCATAGTTATGAAGTCCATTTGATTTGCTCTCATCCTATATTGGTTAGAAATTTGTTCGACCATCCTTCAAACATATCATCTCTTGTTTTGGAAATTATTCATTACTCCACTGCACATGTTTGACTTGTGACCAAAATTATTGCATATGAAACATTGACCGGTAAGTGTAGGACCAATGTATATATTGTTGATTCCATTACCCATCCCACTTCTGCATTGATTCGCCATATGACTAAATTTTTTGCAAGTAAAGCATCTACCATTGAATTTATGAGCATTAGGTTTTCTTAGCGAATGATTCTTTCTCTTCTTATGAGTAGGTTTTGCATTTCTTTGTCCAGATTTAGAGGATTCTCCTTTCTCAAATCCAAGTCCTCGCATGTCATTTATATGTCTCTGACTTTCTAGCATCTCATCAATCCTTGTTGTTCTAGCATTGTATTTGTCTTTGTACTCATTTGTAGTAGCAAGTTCATCTCTTAGACAACAATTTGTCTTTCAAGTTCTTGACCATTATTCCTTGATTGTGTCAACTCAAGCTTCAATTGATCATTCTCATAGGTAAGCCTAAAGCATTCATATGCTCTGTCCTTCAATGATTGTGTCAAATTCTCTTTCGGTCTTAAATCTCCTTAGTCAACTTCATTACAATGGATTGCATCTCATTCTTCAATATTGCATTCTCTCTTGCAAGTTTGTCACATTCATCATCTTTTCTTGAATTTTCCATTATTTGATCTTTTTTCTTCTTCATCTTGTCCATCAATTCCTTCCTCTTGTCTCTTGAGGTGTTCACTTGATCCTTCAAGTCATTAATAAAGTCATCAGTAGTAATCAGATTTCTCTTTAAGGAGTTGATCTCATTTCTTAATGTATCAAGATCCTCAAGTGCCACAATAAGTTATCTCTAAAAACCAGAATCCATTGATTCAATCTCCTAGACCTTCCTCAAGTAGTTAGGATTCCTTAGAGGAACTAGGCTTTGATACCAATTGTTGGAATCAAGGAACACTAAGAGGGGGGGTGAATCAGTGTTCTATCGATTAATAAATCTTCAGATCTAGCTTTGAACCACCAGAAGCATAAGCGTGAAACTGAAATGCAGAAACACAAAAACTCAACCACAAAATCATAACACCATGATTTTATACATGGAAACTCAAATGGGAAAAATTACGGTGGGATTTGAACCCACAATATTATTCCACTACAGCCAGTAACAAAATAATATTACATTAGGAGGAATGCACATGGATTCAGGCACACTTCCTAGAGCTCACTGCTCAATTATAATAGGGGCTACCACCCCGAAAGGCTCATTTCCTTACTCATTAGTTACAACGATGAAATACAATGAAAGAACTCCAAAAAAGTATCTAACAATGCCTGGATGAGTTTCAGTTAAGTGTCAAATCTTTGACTATATCTGCTCTACATCTCTGCTTTGTTTCCTGTCTCAGTCAGCTACTAGATCAAGAATGCACACGTGAAACTGCACTACAAAGGATTCTCGGTCACTACTCGCTCGCATATCAATCATTTCAAACAACAAAAAGATCTTTTGCACTAGTCCTATATATCCAAAGTCACAAAATAGAAAATTATCAAGTCGACATGTTGATGTATCGTGTAGTCATGTGTCGAATTTACCAGATTACTAAAAAACAAATGTGGATCACCAAAAATATGATAAGATGATGTCTCTATGTTGGTTCAATCATCCCATGCATGATTCATAACACCATAATCATCAGAAACCTTCTGGACCAAAACTACTCTACTCAACACGAATTACTAGTTAATTGATTACCAGTTCACACCTTCTTCCAGTTATCAAGATCTATAGCTACCATATAGAATTCCATGAAGAGTTTACATCATTGACAACCCTTAAACCAATAATCAAACATAAAAATGCACCGGATGAGTGTCAATTGCCAACAATATATACCAATTTGTATTCATTGCAAGGGACTTTTGATATTTCATGAGAGGAGACATAAAGAATTTTGGATTGTACAAATCTACAAAGTAATGAAAATATAGTTTTGGATGTGCATCCATTATATTTTTTTGAATGCCATTATTAGTATTTCATATGTTGTAGATTAATCACGATCTTTGTATCCTGATAGTCTTGTTTCTGAAAGTAATAGTTAGCCATTCAAAAACTTTATTCAATCCTCTTCATTTCTAGGTATTTTGAAGTGAATATGTTTGTATGCAAAATATGTACTCATCATTTGGTTGATAAGTGTAGACTCCAATTCTTATGATGGAATTCACTCAATCTTAAAGCCAACAATAACACTTGTGGATAAAAGCACAAAGTTGTGTCACACTTTTATAAAGGAAATGGCCAATGTTGATTCAACTTTTTAAATTGAATAAATAGAAAGTGAAATATGTTTTGAATTTTGAATGATGTAAACTAATAAAGTGTATATTTTTTTTGAATTTTATCTTTGTGATTTTTAAAAAAATTATTTGAATATACTTTCTTACAAAATAAACACTATAATTTAGTTGTTGATAAAATACTAAAATTAAAGTTACACATTGCACCACACTTTATATAGTAAATTATACCTTTTTCTCTTCAATTTTTTTGTGTATATTGATAGATTGAAACTTTAGTGCAAAAATATATTTTAAACTATTTTTTATGTATATATATTTTCAATAAATTAAAATATTTATGTGTACTAAAATATAACTCTTTCCATTTGGCATCACCTTTTTTGTTAATTATTTATCCAAATTAGAAAAGAATTATATCATCTCGACATAGACTCTTTTTTCTAGTGCATTTATTTTTTTCAAAAAATAGTTCAATATTTTAGTATTTTTGCTTTATAAGATAATCAATCTTATATTTAGTGTTGATGACCTACTTTCAATAAAAATAAAATATAAAATATTAAAAACAATTAAAATATTAAAAGATATATATTTTGGAAAATTCATTGATAGATCTATAAAAGGGTGTTTTTACATTTAAAAAAAAATATTATTTATAAGAGTAGCAGTTGTTGAAAAATCGAGATTTTTATAAAAAAAAAGAAAAATTGGTAGTTAGACCCAAAGTGGTATAAAATATACATTTAGTAAACAATTTCAATTGGAAAAATTGTGCCTCATAAATAAGATAGCTATAATGCATCTCTATAGACCATATGTTTGACTAAAATTAATTTTTATTTAGAATTACTTAAATTCATTTGTGCTGATAAGTTGACCTGAAATGTGACACAGTTTTGCACTTTTACCCTTGTATATTTGTTATTTGAGGTTTTTCTTATCGTTCCTTTTATTTTAAGTTATCTTTTCCTTGAAGTATTTTTTGGTTAAAAGAACATTTTAAATATTAAATTATAATCTTATGACTTGAGACTTGCCCCTCTCAAACATAGAGGAACATTGTTGTTTTTGCATAATTTGTCTAGTTGTTGGAACATTTTTTCCTTCCCATTAAGTGAGTTATATATATTTCGAAGTAACAAATCTGTTTACCAACAATACCATTGATTGCATTTTGAGTTCTAATAGTCTAACAATTGTGTGGCACAAAAGTAACCTAGGTTGATACATTGCATTTTGAGTTCTACTAGTCTAACAATTGTGTGGCACAAAAGTAACCTAGGGTGATACAGAACCAAAAAACTCATAGGCCAATTATTTTTCAATGTATTTCTCTTGATTTTATTATATTTAATTTTAGATACGAACCACTCTTTGCAATCAAATTGAACCTTTTTCTAATTAAACTAAGATACACATTCATATTTACTATTTTACTTTATTTTTGTATTCAATTAAGAATACATATTTCTTCACATAATTTTATTTATTTATTAATATATATTCAGACTATTTTCCTAAGGTGAATATTTGTACTAATTCATAATCTTAATGTTTGTATTCTTAATAAGGTCAAAGATTTATAAGGTCAAAGATTTATAATTCATGACAATTTTCTTTTGCTATTACACTTAATTATAATTGTAACTTGAATGACCAAACATAAAAATCTTCTAAGAGGGGTTGATATATCTCATCAACATAAATTCGAGACTATCAAAATTCAATTGCCCCATTAATTTAATAAGGATGGAATCTCAACTCCTCATAATGAAATTGGCCCATTAGGTTTACATAAACTTGATTCCCTTCGACCTCCAAATGCCACAAGACAGTAATTCAGAAACAGAAAGTTCCAAGCTTTACCGCAGGCAGGCATTATCAGAGTATGTTTTCAAGTAATCAATAATTCGGTCGTAAGTCATTACTCATCCAAATGGAAGATGAAAAATAATAGGCTGTATTTATGAGAAGTGTGTAGGTAGCTGGATTCCCTCAAAGAAGAATAAACTAGCATTTGAAATATTTTTTTTATGTGACAACAAAGTGCTAGTAATGATTATTTTATTTTTTTATAATAAACTATATAAATTTCATTATTTATGTGAGTCGGCTTTGTATTGGAATAAGAGTAAGATTTTTGAGAGTTATTTAAAAGAACGTTGAGAATAGGAGAAATCTAGTAGTTAATGCACTTTAAATATTTATATAATACTTCCTTAGAAAGATGGGTTAAATTGTGTGATAATTTAAAAAAAAATTGTTTAGAGTTGATTTTTATTTTAAAGTATGAAGATAGTAAAATTTGAAAAATATATTGTGAATAAGTTGTTGTCGAGCATTTGTCTTTATAATATTGTAATACAAATATTTATTATAATTTTAAAATATTATAATTTTTAATTTTTGTTATTTTAAAATTATTTATTTTATTTATAACTCCTACTTTAATAAAATAATATTAATAATTATAATATAATATTAACATTATAGCAAGGCAGATGATGAATCGGCCAATCATTTACTCTTCAATTGTCTCATAGTGGAGGCTTGCTGGAATTGGTTCTTTGATAATACCAATCTTAAAACCGTCAGATGTGAGCTACTCAAAGAGTTCCTCATTTCATGGCGGAAGATCTATAATTCAAAATGGAGTGACCTTTGGCTAGTAGGACCTTCATTAATTGTTTGGCACATTTGGAAAGAAAGAAATAGGCAGATCTTCAAAGAAATCACTCTCTCAGCTAATAAAGTCATTGAAAACATCAAAAGTGTTGTTGAGGAAACGATAAATGGGAAATATATCACGCCGAGAATCAAAACCTATAATGATTGGGACCGTAGAATGGAAAAGATTTGGTTCTTCAAACATCCCTTAATCACAAACACCAAAAAAGGAGTTAAGAGGAATGACATCAGATGGGTGGCCCCACCAAAGGATTGGGTAAAATTAAATTTTGATGGTGCTAGCAAAGGTAATTTGGGCACTGCGGGATTTAAAACTGTAATCAGGAACTACGCCAGTAATTTAGAACACGGGTATATGGAGGACTGAGCATGGCCACTAACAATGAGGTTGAAATCAGGGCATTAGAGACTGGACTAAATCTCTGCGTTCAAAATGGTTACTCCAAGGTGCTCATTGAGGGAGGTTCTCAAGTAATTATTAATAGAATTATCAAATCAAATTTCCAATTGAGGAAATTATGCAAATGGCTTCCCCATATAAAACATTTGTTGGAATTGATCTGTACTTTTGAGATTATGCATGTGTTCCGTGAAGGGAACCGTATGGTCGATTATCTTGCAAACTTGGCAGTGGTATGTAATGATAACAAGGTGACCTTTGACCGACACTCTGCAAGTGCGGACATAATTGATCACATCAAATTGGATGCTTCATGTGATGGTATTGGCTGAGATCTGTACGATCGATGGATTACTCACTAAGCCATGGATAGAGGTGGCACTTGATAAGAGTTTGGCGCAGTCCCATGGCTCTATGGCGGGATTTTGGTGCCTTACATATCCCAAAAAGTTGAGTTTATAGACGATTCTCATGCAAAAGTGGTGGCAAAATCTCTGAGCAAATCGGATAACAACATCATAACGCTGCTTTTTTGGATTCTAGATTGGACACTTCTAGAGGCATCCGACTTTATAAAGATAAAAAATCCATAAAATGAGACTGCCTGTATTAGCAAAGCTACGATAATGGCACACTTTGGGGACATTAGTTGTGTCAACTATGAGAAGCATGTGAGCGCACAAATTCAGAACCTATTTATAGCGGAGGAGTATGTGTATGAGGCAATTCAGGGGTTGATGGGGATCACTCTGAATTTTGACATGCATTGGTGTGATGCCCTCATCTACGAAGCTATGGTTCTTCCCTTAGTGGATATCATGACTCAAGGGAGCGATCGGTTGAGTTGATGAGCGACTTTGTGAAGTCGTCTGTTGGCAATATGGTCACCAATGATATTCTCGGCCTGGAAGAAAATGTAAAGGCTAGCATTTTAAAAACATACTTCTAGCATGAGTATTATTTGCCCTCTAACTTTAGTGATGCAAACAATTCTGAGGAGGATGAGAGCTCAGACTCTGAGAATAGTGATAAGTGCAATTCTAAGCGACGTAGAATGGAGAAGACTGAGTTAAAGGAGTGAATGCAAACCTTTGTGGAAAATGCCTGTGAGATCTTCAGGTGTGCAGTTTTGAATGAAAATGTGGACCCCTTCAGGCGGGTAACCAACTTAGATGATTTATGGCTCCCTGATGCCTCCACGACAAATGTCATCAGCCTCAGCGAATGTGATGCTCTTATTCTTCAAGCTCTTAGGGGTGATGAATAATGGCCCTGCACTTGGACACGGCTCTAATCATATTGGTATCTGACTGGGCTATCTTTAACATATTTGGGGTGTCTGTACTGCACTTTGTCATTGTTCTTCTTTTTTTGTGTTGTTTAGATATGTAAGGTCGAAGCATTGGGATGTGTGGATGTTGTGACTCACCCGCTTTTTGTCTAATCTGGGTGATGTATCTGTTTATAATATTCCAAAAATTTAATAAAGGGCGCTATCCTCATACTAGATAGTACTTACCATAATAATAATAATAATATTAACATTATAAATAAAATAAATAAATAAATATATATATATATATATATATATATATATATATATATTGATAGGTAATAGGCCATAGCTGTAATATTTTTATTAAATTTTAAGAGTTACACCTCAGTTCACTGTTGGCACTAGTAGGAAAGAAACGAGGCAAGAAAACCTCCAATCTCGCCCAAGGAATTTCTTCCTAGCATATAAGTTTACATTATTTGCCATTTTGTTGTTTTACAATTAGGCTTGGCCAGCTGATTACAAAATACACAATACCTATTGTGTTAAATCTTTCATCAGTGTTGTTGTTGTGGTATTATTTATATGTCTTCAGGGTGGTTCCATGGTGATTGCTTTTTTCATCCTTCCAAGAGTTCTTGGATCCTTATGTATTTCCTCATTTTCCTGATTCCTCCTGCACATAGAAAAAACCAGAACACCAAAAAACAAATCCATCTATTGAATGCATTTTTTAGAACCATATCCTCCTTGATACCCTGGGAATATGTAATTATATTATCATATATATGCTTAATGTGAAAGGATCAAACAACCCTGATCTCACAAATAAATACCAGTGAAACCTGTTCAAATGTTGCGGAGAAATGCATTACCGATCATAAATAGGCCAGTCATAATTTATCTCCTTCCTTCTCAGCCAACTGCACAAAATTGATATTAATAATAGAGGGGAGGGTACAGAGTCTTGTATCCTGAAATCTACCTAGCAGGATGTTTTCGGTTTGCGTTGACTTCAGGATAAAAGGACCTCATATCTTCCCTTTAACACAAAAATTTTAAAGGGAAAGAAACACAAAATTTAGATAACCTATTACAGATAGTGTTTTATAGGAGAATGAACACAGAACCTTCAGAACTCATTTGCCTTAAATAACAACAAGCAGCATTCGTATGCTCTATTAAAAGTTAATATAGTAGCCACCCCGAGCCCTCCAACAGGCCATATCCTGCCTAGAGTATACCTATCTTATTTCACTATCTCTAAATGACCCATCCCCATTTTTGATAGGAAGTCCAAGCATGAAGATCTTAGATAGCAAAAAATAGGGTCTTGGCTTGCCCTGTTCTGGTAGTTTTATGACAAGTTTGCATATCTTTGAATGATGAATATTTAATGCCTAGATTTAGTCTTATCTTATAATCTCTAGTGATATCCTCCTTAACAGTGCACTTCCAATATTGTTAATAACCATGAGGGAAGCAGTCAGCCATGATAGGCTACCATTGGATCAAATTAGACAATAAGGCCCTGAATTGCTTATAGCCTGGCAGGAAAGGACATCAGATTGATAATGACAACATATAAAGTTATGAATATATATATATATATATATATATATATATATATATATATATATATATATATATATATATATATATATATATATATATATATATATATATATATATATATATATATATATATATATATATATATATATATATATATAGTGAGATAGTGTATATAGGGCACTCTGCAGGTAAATTTTACACAATAGCTTGCCTTTTATGGGTGCTCCACATTACCTGTTGAATCCCCTGCAGATGATTATCAAGAACCAATCTTTCTTTTTAAGTACTATACAATTAAGCATTAAATTATTTCCATATAGAGGGTTAGCAAAATTTAAGCATAAACCAGTTATCAACAAATTAGGGTTGCGCTTTGCCATATGCACCATTCCTGCCTATTACAAGGCACAATAACATACACTTAGCTCAAACTATATAAAACTACAGTAACACTGTATAACCTTATATTTAAACATACTTTAAATTCTGAGTTTTCCCAGACCTTGCTCTGACTTCATTTGATTACATATGTATCTTATATATAACAGTCTATTGGGAGGATCTTCTTCTAGCTATAATATGCCTCTATTTTAGTATAAAGAGTTTATAAACTATGCTGCGTTAACCATAAGCCCTAGCTACAATGTATATAACCAAAAAGCTGTGAAAGAAAGAGGGCTCACCTCAGGTATATCATCTTTCTTCTGAAGATTCCGGGGAGTTGGATTCCCCTTCGAGCTCGATGCCCTATATCTTAAGGTAGTCTTCAAACCATGACACCTTCCTAGGCACTCGAAGGTGGAGCAAATTAAGGAGAAATTCAATGGTTCTTTGTATTTCTTCCATCCTTGCGTTGAAGGCCTCATGGTCCTCAATAACCAATATTGGATTTCTAGGAACCAGATTGTTCTTTAAAATCAAAATGTCATAGTGTGAAGGCCTGGGAATGGTCATCTCATCGCTGATATTGACCATAACCCTATCTAATTCAACCTGAATTGAAGCCTTGAAGATTGCCCTGCATAGGCCCGCTGTAATATCTCTATCCTTTTCAATAAACATCGTGACCACTAAGAACATGGCCACAATGTCATTGTTGGCTCTGGTTTGGTATTCATTAGTTAATAATTCCTCACCAAGGATGCCTTCAACCGCATCCATCACCATCTCATGAGGGAATTTGATGATCCTTTTCAACCTATCCCTTGAAATTTCCCCAACGAAGGCCATTTGTCTTTTCAGGATTTTCAGTCTTATCAGGGTATCCATGGTTTCTATCTAAAAAGATGATAACAAAGGGAAATAGATAGTTTAGTGAGAGTCTATCGTAAGTGAAGATGACTATGTCTAGCTTTATTATGATAGAGGTGAACTTTCCAAATACCTCCATAATTGATGGACACACCTTTGATGTCGAATCATAATTATGATTTAGACAGATCTTTCCCATTAGCCAAAAAAGTGATCATATAAGTACATCTTTGTTAGGTCTCAGAGACAACTGAGGGGGAGGGGTGAATCAGTTGTCTAATAAATTCAAACCAAAACTAACTTAACCAGCTTAATGCTTGATATCGGTAAACCAGTCTAATGTGCTGGTAGACAGTTTTAAGAGTTAATTGCAATACCGGTAAGGATTAATGCATGAAACAAAAAGACAAAGTCATCCACAACACATAACACCAATATTTGTATGTGGAAACCCTGTAAGGGGAAAAACCACGGTGGGAAACCTTACCCACAATCAGATGATACTATTGCAAATAGTTAGTGTATACAAATGGGGTCTGCACATGCAGAAAGGCCAAGCGCCTAGAGCTCACTGCTCAATCACAAATGGGAGCCACACTGACTACAATTGGATGGTTAAATCCAGTAAGAATGTACTGCTTAAGTTAGCATTTTTCTATGCTAGATTCAGTGCTGATATAGTTCTGATGTCTTTACAAAAAAGCTTCTTCAATATTGAAATGATGTCTGCATGTATAGCTCTGCTTATTCTCACATATACCTTTACACAATCCTTTTTCACATTCCACATTTTATCTTACAAATAAGATCTTACATTTATACCATACCCTAAGACCAATTTTAGTAGTTCGGCTCTACAAGATATTACAATAAAATTATTTTACAAACAATGCAATGTCCGATGCAATAAGTGATTCAACATGTTGGCTTAATGCATTTACAACAATAAGAAGTCATCTCCATAACATGCCATGATAATCTGGAAAAGATAAACCTGTCAGTGTATATCCTGGACCTATTTGCCTGTAACAGCAAATATGTAAATACGAATATGCCAATTAACAAACCTTCAAGACAAAGTGTCCAAACGATGTATTCGACATAACCATGTGATTTCCATTCCGTTCCAATTATCGGTGATCATTATATCCTATCGATGTACTAGATACCGGTGACTGTTCATAAGTCATTTGTTTGTCGATGAATGTTGTTGATTCTCCAAAGTGCTAGAGTTGATAATTGTTAGTAGGTGTTGACATCAATGACAAAACCATACCATAATACCAACAATCTCCCCCTTTGGCATTGATCGCAACACAAGATGGAAAAACCATCAAAGTGGCAAAATAGAAATGCCAAATACCAATAATTACCAAAGTATAAGTAAACTCTCCCAAAGTATCAATCTCTCCCCCTAAGAGTAACATGTGTTTCCTTGTGTTTTTCCATACCAATCTTTCCCCGTTTGACATCAAATGCCAAAGTTATTACCAAGCCAAGTTCATATACAAAATACCAATCAATTTAGTATACCAACTACTCCCCCCTGAGAAGTAGCTTCCTCATCAAAAGTCAGAATAAAAGATTTATCTTTTAATTCTGCCGGTTGATGACAATCATCAACTTCCTAAGTCTCTATTGGTGACGGTATGACCCCAAGCTGATCTCTGAGATATTCAAAAGTCTCCCTAGGCAGAGGTTTAGTGAAAATATATGCAATCTGCTCTTTAGTATTCACATAAACCAGTTTTATCTCTTTTGCTTCAACATGTTCCCTTAGAAAATTCAATTTGATAGAAACATGTTTGGTTTTAGAATGTAATACCGGATTCTTAGATATATCAATTGCTATAGTGTTATCACAATAGATAGTAATAGGTTCCTTGCATTTTATCTTTATGTCCTTCAACATTTGCTTAAGCCATAGTACCTGTGTACAGTTAGTTGTTGTTGCAACATATTCTAATTCTGTTGTTGATAAAGATGTACAACATTGTTTCTTACTCAACCAAGAAATCAATCTGTTTCCAAGAAAAAATGCTCCACCGGTGGTGCTTTTTCTATCATCCAAATCTCCTACCCAATTTGCATTTGTATATGCACATAATTCAAAGTTTTCATCTTGAGGATACCATAATCCAAGATCTATAGTGCCTTGTAGGTACCGGAAATTCCTTTTTACTGTTGATTCATGATTTTCTCTAGGATTACTCTGAAATATTGAAACAATACATACTACATTCAAAATATCAGGTTTGGTTTGTGTCAAATACAGTAAACCTCCTATCATAGATTTGTACCTAGTTGGATTAATAGGTGTAGATTCATCCCTTAGAGATAATTTATCATTTGTAGTCATAGGTGTGCTTACTGGTTTAGAG
Source organism: Cryptomeria japonica (assembly GCF_030272615.1). Classification (NCBI taxonomy): domain Eukaryota; kingdom Viridiplantae; phylum Streptophyta; class Pinopsida; order Cupressales; family Cupressaceae; genus Cryptomeria; species Cryptomeria japonica. The sequence goes on from NC_081405.1 coordinate 223,043,633, forward strand.
TTCTCCATCCCAAATTTCTTTAGTAACTCTTTTAAGTACTTGGATTGACTCAAGAATATACCTTTATTAGTCTAAGAAATCTACAATCCTAAAAAGAATTTTATTTCTCCAATCATAGACATTTCAAATTCTTCCTGCATTTCAATAGAAAATTCTTTACATAATCCATCTTCTCCTCCAAAGATTATATCATTAACAAAAACTTCTATAACCAAGATGTCACCATTAGTCACTTTATAATATAAGTTGTTGTCAGCATTACCTTTAGAAAAACCAATCTTCAAAAGATACTTATCCAATCTTGCATACCAAGCTCTTGGAGCTTGCTTCAACCCATACAAAGCTTTCCTTAACCTGCAAACCATATCTTTGTTTTCTATCAAAGAAAATCCATAAGGTTGTTCAATGTAAACTTCTTCTTCAAGATCTCCATTCAGAAATGCACATTTAATATCCATTTGATATACTTTGTAGTTCTTGTGTGCTACAAAAGCTAAAAATAATCTAACTGCCTCAATTCTAGCTACTGGTGCAAAGGTTTCATTATAATCAATTCCTTCTTTTTAAGAATATCCTTTACACACTAGTCTTGCTTTATTTCTGATAACCTTGCCATCTTCATTAAGTTTGTTTCTGAATACCCATTTGGTTCCAATCACATTTTTATCTTTAGGTCAAGGAACTAATGTCCAAGTGTTATTCTTCTCAATTTGTTCTAATTCTTCTTCCATAGCTTTAATCCAATATTTATTTTCACATGCCTCATTAATAAATGATGGTTCAATTTGAGAAATAAGACATACCTCTTCATTTGCCAATCTTCCTCTTGTCATAAATCCTTTATACTTGTTTCCAATTATCTAATCTTCAAAATGATTCAGCCTTACATACCAGGGTGTCTTGGTTTGATGTTGTTCCTCAGTTACAGTGGAATTTTTAGATGATACCGGGGTAACTGGATCTTCATTCTGTACCGGTGGGTTTAGTGTAGGTTCATTTGTAAAAATTTCTATTGCCGGTTCAAAGTCTATATACCTTGAAGTTCCTTTGAATTGTTCATCAATCTTCACATTTGTACTTTCAAAAATTTTCTGCAATCTTTTGGTAAAACATCTATATGCCTTACTCTTAGATGAATAACCAAGAAATATTCCTTCATCACTTATAGGATCAAATTTGCCAATATACTCATCTCTTCTGATATAACATTTGCTTCCAAATATTCTAAAATATTTAAGAGTAGGAGTAATACCAAACCATAGTTCATGAGGGGTCTTACCGGTTTCACCTTTTATGTGAACTTTGTTGAATGTATAGACTGACGTACTTACTGCTTCTCTCCAATATACATGTAGTAGGTTTGCTTCTGATAACATTCTTCTAGCTGCATCTAAGATAATTCTATTTTTCCTTTCTACAACTCCATTCTGTTGTGGTGTCCAAGGTGCTGATAGTTGTCTTCTGATTCCATTTACTTCACAGAATGTATTAAATTTCTTAGATGTAAATTCTCCTCCTTGATCTGATCTTAGACATTTGATTTTCTTACCGGTTTCATTTTCTACCATTGCTTTGAATAGCTTGAACTTTCCAAGTGCTTCTGATTTTTCTCTGAGAAAAGTAACCCAACACATTCTATAATAGTCATCAATGATTAGCATGAAATATCTATTACCTTGTAAACTTTTAGTTCTAGCTGGACCACATAAGTCAGTAGGAATTAAGTCAAGAGCATTATTAGATTTTTTTGGAATACTTTTGAAGGTAGCTCTAACTTGTTTTCCAAATTGACATTCCTTACATACTATATTGTGAGGTTTGACAATTTTAGGTAAATCTCTAACTGCCTTAGTAGTATAGATCTTCACCATACAATCAAAATTTACATGACAGAGTTTCTTATGCCATAGCCAACTTTCATCAATATGTGCAATCAAGCATGTCTTTTCACTCTTATTCAAATGAAAGATATTACCTCTAGTTTGATTACCAGTTGCAATTTCCAAACCAGTTCTATTCATGATTTTGCATTTTCCATTTTTGAATTGTAACTAAAATCCTTTCTCAACTAATTGACCAACACTCAAAAGATTATGCTTTAAACCTTCAACATAGTAGACATTTTCAATATTATTCTTACCCTCAAGATATATGGTACCCTTACCTTTGATCAAACAAGCTTTATCATCTTCAAATCTTACAAGACCTCCATTATACTCCTAAAAAGTTAGGAATTTACTCTTATCACCAGTCATATGATGTGAGCATCCTGAATCAATGATCCATTCGTCCTTAACTTCAACTTTAGCTACCAGGGCCTATTCTACTGATTGAGCAGTAGGTGTCGGTTGATCTTCTGTTATAGCAACAAAAACCTATCCAGTGTCTGTTGGATCCTCATCAGAATCATCAGTCACTCCTTCATCAGCAATGTAACAAGATTTGTCTTTATTCTTCTTAAATCTATATCTTTTATATTTAGGGTTAGGCTTGTATGTTCTTCTAGCTTCTTCTATTAGTCTAGAATGTCTATCAAGGCATCTTGAAGCCATATGACCAATCTTATTGCAGTTAAAACATTTAAAGGGTGCTTTACCTTCATACTTACTTCCAACTGGACCTTTTGGCATTTTCCTTGCAAATAGTGCTTCAAGTTCTCTTGCATAAAAGGCTTTCCAATCAGATTTGTCAGATGATGATGCAGATGATGTTGATGCTTTAAAGGCTAAATCTGTCTTTATAGTAGCAACAAGACCAAATTCCTCAATTTCAAAGGCTGAAAATTTTCCAATCAATGTATCTCTAGTTACTGATGTATTAGGCATTGTTCTTAACTCATTTATAGCAGTGACTTTCATTTTATATGCCGGTGGAAATCCTCTTAAAACTTTTGAAGCAATTTCATCTTCACTTAAAGTTCCTCCACAACATTTAATACCTAAAACAATTTCATTAACTCTTTCCATAAAAGCAGAAATCCTTTCATCTTCTTCCATTTTCAGATGTTTATACCTGATCCGGAAGCTTTCAAGTTTTGCATTCTTAACTGTGAAATATCCTTCATTTAGTGTTTCCAAATGATCCCAAATAGCTTTAGCAGTAGACCTATCTAATAATCCCATGATTTGTTGATCTGATAATGCACTCAAAAGTGCTTCTCTAGCTTTGCAATCATTTTCTTCATCTTTAGTCAAGTTAGGTGGATTAGGCTAACCGGGAGTGGGAGCAATATAGCCATTCTTTGTAACTTCCCAAATGTCCTTTGCAATGCAATTTAGATGTGTCTCCATTCTAATCTTCCATATGCCATAGTTGGTTCCATCAAGTTTAGGACTGTCCTTCCTGAAATAGTTAGTAGACATTGGATCTCCTCAAGCTGTTAAACTTCTGCAAAAAGAGGACTAAGCTCTGATACCAATTGTTAGGTCCCGGAGACAACTGAGAGGGGGGGGGGGGGGTGAATCAGTTGTCTAATAAATTCAAACTAGAAACAACTTAACCAACTTAATGCTTGATACTGGTAAACCAGTCTAATATGTTGGTAGATAGTTTTAACAGTTAATTGCAATACCGGTAAGGACTAATGCATGAAATAAAAAGACAAAATCATCCACAACACATAACACTAATATTTGTACATGGAAACCCTATAAGGGGAAAAACCATGGTGGGAAACCTTACCCACAATTAGATGATACTATTGTATATAGTAAGTGTATACAAATGGGGTCTGCACATGCAGAAAGGCCAAGTGCATAGAGCTCACTTCTTAATCACAAATGGGAGTCACACTGACTACAATTGGATGGTTAAATCCAATAAGAATGTACTACTTAAGTTAGCATCTTTCTATGCTAGATTCAGTATTGGTATAGTTCTTATGTCTTTACAAAAACCCTTCTTCAATCTTCAAATGATGTCTGTGTGTATAGCTCTGCTTATTCTCGCATATACCTTTACACAATCCTTTTTTGCATTCCACATTTGATCGTACAAATAAGATCTTACATTTATACCATACCCTAAGACCAAATTTAGTAGGTCAGCTCTATAAGATATTACAATAAAATCATTTTACAAAAAATACAATATCCAATGCAATAACCGATTCAACATGTCGACTTAATGCATTTACACCAATAATAATTCATCTCCATAGCATGCCATGCTAATCTGGAAAAGATAAACCTGCCGGTGTATATCTTGGACCTATTTGCCAGTAACAGCAAATATGCAAATACGAAGATGCCAATTAACAAACCTTCAAGACAAAGTGTCCAAACAATGTCTTTGACATAACCATGTGATTTCCATTCCATTCCAAGTGCCAGTGTACTAGATACCAGTGACTTCTCATAAGTTGTTTGTTTGCCGGTGAATGTTGCGGATTCTCCAAAGTGCCAGAGCTGATAATTGTTAGTAGGTGTTGACATCAATAACAAAACTTTACCAAAATACCATCAATCTTCCCATATCTTGGTAGAGTGTTGATAAGATCAGTTTCTTACTTCTTGTGATGTGAGGTCGACAAGGTAATTAAATGGCACGTCATCTTCCTCGAAACTATACTTTTGTGGGGAAGTAAATATTATCCATTAATGAGTATCATAACATATGTTGAGTTTAGATTCTATCTTGGTGTTATGTATAGAGGGGGCCTCATAGTTTCTTAACTACGGAGTTCTTTTCATTAAGAATTATGATTTTATTTAAATTGAAGGGATTACTTTGTAGTTTGTATAGCAGTTTTTAGGTTCTATTAGTCATCCCTTGCCACTATTGACTATTGAGATGATCAACTTAGAGGTGAGTGGCCAGGATTTATGTAGATACTTAGTTTACCATGAACACCTTGGTTTGCAAGATGGTCTGCCCTGGAGTTACCTTCCCTATATATGTGATTGAAGGTTATTCCTTCGAAGGGTTGGACCATACTAAGAATGTTTTGAAGGATTGCATTGAGTTTCTAGTTGGGCATATCCCCTTTCCTGAGAGCATTGATAATGATGGTAGAGTCTCCTTCTATGTTAATTTTGTTAACTTTCAAGATTTTACATAATTTAATTCCTTCCTCAAGAGCTCTAAGTTCAGCTTCATTATTTGTGCTGAATCCCAATGGATGAGCTAGAGCTGCTATTTCTTCTCCCTTTGAGTTATGTATGCTGCTTCCAATGCCTACCACTCTTGGATTGCCTATAGAGGCTCCATCGAAATTGACTTTAACCCAACCCTCATTTGGGGGCATCCACTTACAGTCTTTGCATTTTTTAATAGCTCTAATAAGACCGTCCCCAACAAGCGAGGGAATCTTTAGGCCAGTCCATTTTAATATCATTTTATCATCCCACTATACCATTTCCATGTTTTTTATGGTTTTTCATAGAATGACTATTAATTAGTTCTATAATGGCTACCTCAACCTTGTTTGTGAGTTGATTCCATTCCAACTTGTCATCTCTGAAAATTCTCCTATTTATTTCTTTCCAAAGCTCCCAAACAAGCATTGAGGGAGCTGCCACCCAAAGTCCATCATAAATGCTCCCTTTGTTCTTGATGGGCCATGCTTGAAACATAGCTATGACTGAGTCTGGGATGGGGGAGTACCAATTCAATTGTTTTCTAAGCCAACTCCAGCAATTGTGAGAGTATTTACAAGTAAGTAAGAGATGATTTGTTGATTCTTCTTCCTTCTCACATAGCAGGCATCTGCTTGGGCCTCCATACCCCATTTTTTTGAATATGTTAGCAATTAGGACTTTTCTATGTAATGCTAGTTAAGCATATAGCCCTGCTTTGGGAAGGAATCTCTTGTCCGAGCAAAGTCTTAATGGAATGTCCTTATCAGTATCATGCCTATGTTCTATAAGAATGTTGTATCCTTCTTTTGTGCTATACCTACCATTCTTAGTCCCTGCCCAAATTACTCCATCCTCATCCTTACCTAAAGAGGTTTTTCTGGACAATAATATCTTTTCCAGTTCTCTTACTTCATAGGCTAGCAGTCCCAAATTTTCAAATGATTTCCAGCTCCAAACTTTTATACCCTCCACTATATTTTCCTCAATATAATCAACAACCTTATCTCCCCATAGTCTTTCTAGGATAACCCTAGAGGTGTCAAATTTGTTAAATTTTTCTATTGTAGGGTAACCTCCCCATGAGTCTAACCAGAATAGTGCTTTCTTGCCATTCGCTAGATTCCACGTTATTTTTTTTGATACTATTACCATGCATTTCATCATGAAATTTCATATTCTGGATCCCTTGGGGGGTGAAAGAACTCTAAAGATGCTGGTTGGATCGTTATTATGGAGATATTTATGTATAGGATCCTGACCCATTTTAAATGGGGATTTTTATGCATTCTCCATACCAATTTAGCCCCAAGGGCTTTTCTCTATAGTATCATATGTTTTATCCCCAAACCCCCTTTCTCTTTAGGTTTGTAGATTTTTTCCCAGGCCATCAGAGGCTTTCTGAATTTCTCACTAGCTCCATGCCAGAAGAAGGTTCTAATGTGTTTATTTATTTCATTGTTTTTTACTAAAGGGAGGTCTATAAAAGAGAGTTGGTAAATGGGCATAGCCGATAATACTGATTTTATCATAGTGGCCTTGCCAGTTGAGGATAGCCATTTCCCGCTTCGTGAGCTGATTCTATTTTTTATTTTTGATATAATTTGATCCCACAAATTTGAGGATCTACAACCTTTGTCTAAGGGGATGCCCAGGTATTTGCATGGCATTATACGATTATTGAATTTTAAGGTTTTGCAGATCTTGTCTGCTGGTTTCTCTTTCATATTGAAGAAGAAAATATTTGATTTTGTGGTGTTAATTTCTTGTCCTAACACCAATGAATAGGTCTATAGAATTTGTTTAATGGCATTGGCTTCTTGAACATTTCTATGTTCAAAGAGCATGGTGTCATCCACAAATTGTTGATGTGTAATTACTTCCAGGCCATTGGTGATTTTAATTGCTTGAATAGATGATTGTTCTCTTGCGGTATTTAATAGTCTTCTGAGGGACTCGACCATTAGTATGAAGAGGAAGGGAGAGATTGGATCCCCTTGCCTTAGTCCCCTGGAGATATTGAAGAAACCAACTGGGGACCCATTAACGAGGATTGACATTTTTGGTATTGATATACACTCATATATAAGATTGATCCATTGTTTAGCAAAGCCAAAAGCTTCAAGGAATTTACATAAGAAGTGCCAGTCAACCTTATCATAGGCTTTTTTATATCTAGTTTGATGAGCATACTTAGATCTTTATTAGTTTGAACTGTATGTATCGCTTCTTGGGCAATAATGATTCCATCATAGATTGAGCGTCGTGGAACAAAACCTATTTGTTCCTCACTAATTAATAGAGGGATTAGATTGTGAAGTCCGTTTGCTATGGTTTTAGTTAGAAGTTTGTATAATGTGTTACATAGAGCAATAGGTCTAAATTCTTCAAAACTTTCAGCTTTTTCTTTTTTTTTTGTATCAAGGCTATGAATGTGTTGTTTAATTCCTTAAGGATCTTCCCTGAATTCCTAATTCCTTCTAATGCCTCTGTGACTTCATCCCCGATGAAGTGCCAACATTTATGAAAAAAGGCATCAGGGAATCCATCTGGCCTATGGGCCTTGTCTGGATCCATTTGGAAAAGGGCTTTCTCAATTTCTATCTTAGAGAATTTAGGATTTAATAACTAGTTTTGATCCTTATTTATTATCTTCGGAATGCACTTGAGCACTTCATTCCATGAGGATAATCTAGAGCCATCCTGATTGTTAAAGATGTTCATAAAGTATTCAATTTCTTCTGCACCTATGACTTCCGGGTTGCAGCTGAGAGCACCAGACTTGTTCTTAATTTTAGTAATTCTATTAACTAGTCTCCTCTGCTTTGTGTTGATATAGAAGAACTTGGTGTTTTTGTCTCCAGACTCCAACCAATTTTCTCTAGACTTTTGCTTCCAAAAGATTTCTTCTCTGGCCAAAGTTTCCTCATATTCTGTTAATAAGGATTTTTCCTTCATGTATAGGTTATTATCCATCCTGGAACTAATGAACTCTTCATTCACTTCTTTTAGAGCTTCCTCTATTTCTATTTTTTTCTTAAAGAGGATCCCAAACTGATTTTTGTTCCAGGCTATTAGATTTTGTTTAACTATTTTTAATTTAGTGATTAATTTGAAGGGTTTAGAGCCTATAACTCTAAATTCCATCCACCATTTTTCTATTAATTTTAAGATGTTTTCGTCCCTTAGCCACATTAATTCAAATCTAGAAGGGCTTTTAGAGGAGGGGATGGATTCAGAGATAAAAAGATGGACTAAGAAATGGTCAGAAACCGAGAGAGGAAGGATTTTTGCTTCAAAGGTGTTTGAAATGTTGGCCAAATTTCCTCTTATGAAGAATTAAACCAAATTTTCTGCAATGTTACAAAAACCTTTCCTTCTATTGTTCCATGTGAAAGAGTTTGTTTCTATTTTAATCTCCATGAGGTTGCAATTGATTATCTAATCTCTGAGATCAATGGTGGCCTAGTTGACTTTTTTTATGCCCCCTCATTTTTCTGATGGGTCAATAATGGCGTTGAAGTCACCTCCAATGATACATAACTGATCTAGGATAGAGGTAAGAAATTGTTCTATCAATCCCAGATTTTATTTTTGTCTTTATTCTGAATAGGTCCATAGATATTAAATAAGAAAAAATTTAAATTACTCTTTATATTATTAATCTTGCCACACAACTAGTTAGGGTCTTATAAAGTAGGTTAAAGGCCACTATCCTGGGGTCCCATATTACTACTATTCCTCCCAAATCCCCCTTGGCTAGGGAGCCTTCCATTCTCCTTATTCCCAATTTTTTGTCAAATATTTCTAACTCATCTTTACTTAATTTGGTTTCTTGCATCATTACTATATCTCATTATTATATCTGCGTTAAATTTAGTTATGCATAGTTTTTAAATGTGCTTCTTGTTAGGGGTATTCAAGCCCCTAACATTCAATGTAAAGAGCTTCATTTCTCCTTGGGAAGGACCTTCCCCTTCCCTGAATGAATGAGATTAGTTATGATAACTCAATGATGAGCAAATAGTACCAAACCGGTACTGAGAGGGGAGGGGGTGAATCAGTACAAACAAAATACAGTCCTAAACCGGTTCAACAATAGTTACTCCAAATGACTGGCAAACAGTGACATTGGTTTGAAATAGAGTGCAACTGGTAAAACCCCAGAACAACTAAAACAATCATAAACTGGTTACTCACTTAGCTTTCCACTCAACTCAAAACTACACTACCATTTCACTCTTATTCATGAACAGGTAATCTATCATCATATCTTCACAACAGCTAGTTCAACATGTTTTATTGACAGGCATAAAACACAGAACCATTACATGCTTATCAGGCAATAACAAAGCATCACAAGATAAAAGCATCACACATGACACACATATTTTTCACGTGGAAACCCAACTGGGAAAAACCACGGTGGGGATGAATACCCACAAGGTTGTTGTTGACCTCTTTGGAAGTCCGCTCTTTTAGGAGCCTTGTCTGGTTAAAGACATTACAAAAGGTTCTGCTAGGAACCGATCTTGTTAGAGATCACCTGGTTAAGGGATGGCTACAATACCCGGTTAAGGGTTAAACCCTGTTAAGGGTACCTTGTTAGAGGATTTCAAGAACTTAATAGCTAAAGGATTTCCAAAGCTCTCTAGCTTTCCAGATCTCATTAACTTCGAGTTACCCTGTTAAGCGATTTACAAAAAGCCGGTTAAGGCTACCCTGTTAGGGGATTTTCCAACTGTCTAGGTGGTTAGAGATCAATAGGTATTACAATGATTTGGTAACAACACTCAATGCCAATGCAGATCCACTTAAGATCCTCTTCACCTTCTGCACTTACACTCTGCAAGTATCACTTCTCTCCTCTGGTCTGGCAAGAATCATGTATCCCTTCTCTTGGATACTCACACACAAATTTTGCCAACAACCTCTGAAAGAATCACAACATCGACCTTATAGGACAAAAGACAGGTCAATAGCATAAACCTTGAACCCTAGACCTATTAGGTTAAGGAATTCAAACGGTTCAATCCTGACCGTTGATCATATTGTATTGAATGCAACAGTCTTGATCCATTCTCAAGACATTCTCCATTGTTCGTTTTCCACCGATTTCATGGCGGCTAATAACCCGTCATGCGTTATCACCATTTACAGACTTCGCACATTCCTGAGGTAGATAGGAACAATCTCCTTTATGCAAGATCCTTCATGCACACAAGGCTGACATGGCAACATGATCTGTTCTTCATTACAATGTTAACTCATCACACAATGTCACTGGTTGAGCCATACAGGCTTGGAGCACTTCAACCAGAAACCCTGAAGTTGAGACTACCAACTGGTAGTCATATAACACTTCCATGTACCGGTTCCTATAACCATATGCCAGTTCACCTTGAACAAGCACACTGCTTCACTTTGGCATAAATGTCGGTTCACAGTGTTATATCGGTTCTCACATATGCCGATTCATACCTCTTCAACATATTGACATCAACGACAACATACAATGTCACTATGTCCACATACTGGTTCACATAATGCCAACAATCTCCCCCTTTGGCATTGATGGAAATATACAAAGATATCTCTCTGCTTCACATCTTCTCCCCCAATTTCTACACATATCTTCTCCGCTTTACATCTTCTCCCCCTTTGACAACAATACCAAAGTGGAGGCATAAGCTTCTCTGTTCCATTATGCTACTCCCCCTAAGGAGTAGCATCCTTCAACACATCAATCCTGAAGAAAGATTTGACTATGCAATACATGACTGATGTGGAGCATATACCTTTAGTTCACCTCCTGAAGGGGTAGTACCCCTAATTCACCTCTTAAGTGTGTAAATGTAGTCTTTGGGAGAGGCTTGGTGAATATGTCTACTAACTGTTCCTTACTGGACACATGCTCCAGTGTAATCTCTTTGTTCTGAACTTTTTCCCTCAAGAAATGATACTTAAGCTCAAAGTAAAATTGGATTCTTTGAAATATTGAGAGCACTTGTGTTATCATAGAATATACTTACTCATTCAGATACAGGGATTTTGAAGCCATTTAATACATGCTTCATCCAGATTGTCTGAGTGTAGTTCATGAAAGCTGCAACATACTTCACTTCCACTGTAGACTGAGAGATACAACTCTGCTTCTTACTCATCCATGAGACTAGTCTACCACCAAGAAAGAATGCACCACCGGTTGTGCTTTTCTGGTCATCCACATTACTTGCCCAATCAGCATCTGTGAATACTTTCAGGTTGAAATCATTGTTGTATGGGTACCACAATCCATAGTCAACTGTTCCCTTTAGATATCTAAGAACCCGCTTGACTGCAACCAAGTGGGATTCTCTTGGACTTTTCTGGATCCTTGCAGTAATGCCAACTGCATGTGCAATATCTGGTCTGCTATGCACTACATAATGCAACTTACCAATCATTGATCAGTATTCCTTCTCATCAACCAATGCAGAATCATCCTGTTTTGATAATTTGCAACCGGTCACCATTGGTGTACCAACCGGTTTGCTATCTTCCATGCCAAAGGTCTTCAACACTTCTTTAACATATTTGGAATAAGTGATAAAGATTCCATCTTTCATTTGTTGGATTTGCAGTCCAATGAAGAACTTAATCTCCCCTATGAGTGACATCTCAAACTCTTTCATCTCATCAGCAAACTCATGACTCATCTTGTCATCTCCACCAAAGATAATGTCATCAACAAAAACCTCACAAATCAGAATCTAATCTCCTTCAGTCTTCAAGTAGATATTGCTATCTTCACTTGTCCTCTCAAATCCAATCTTCACAAGATGGGAATGTAGGTGCTCCTACCATGCCCTAGGTGCTTGCTTTAGACCATATAAGGCTTTATGTAGCCTACATACCATGTCACTGTCTTCAGATAGGGAAAACCCATCTGGTTGCTCAATATACACCTCCTCTTCAAGTACACCATTTAGGAATGCAGATTTTACATCCATTTAATATAATTTAAAGCCTTTAAAAGCGGCATATGCAAGAAGCATACGAACTCCTTCCAATCTGGCTATAGGAGCAAAGGTTTCTCCATAGTCTTCTCCTTCTTCTTGAGCATATCCTTTGCACACCAATCCATCTTTGTTCCTAATAATTGTGCCATCCTCATTCAACTTGTTTCTGAACACCCATTTGGTACCAATGACATTTTTGTGCTCCGGTCTGGGTACCAAGGACCATGTACCATTTTTCTCTATTTGGTCAAGTTCCTCTTCCATTGCCTTGATCCAGTCTTCATCCTTATGTGCCTCTTTGAATGTTTTAGGCTCGAATTTAGAGATCATACATGAGTTTTCTCTGACTTTTCTTCTTGTAAGGATTCCTGCGTCCTTATCTCCTATGATCTACTTAGGATCATGATTCAACTTGACATACCGAGAAATGGTCTTGACTGGTTCTTCTTGCTTTTCCTCTTCATCCTCATCTTCATTGGTATCAGCATTCACTGATTTAGGAACACTGTTATTGGTACTTGGTTAATTGACAACCGGTTCCTAGAAGGTTGCAGCCGACTCATTTACAGCTTGCTCACTGTCGGTTTCCTCCAGTTTCTCAGAGGTTTCATCAACTCTCACATTGATACTTTCCATAATTCTCCGAGTCCTATTGTTGAAACAATTGAGAGATTTACTCTTGGTGGAATATCCTAGGAATATTCCCTCATCACATTTAGCTTCAAATTTGCCTTGATGTTCACTTCTCTTGATGTAACATTTGCTACCAAATACCCTAAAGTAGCTAACCACAGGTGTCTTACAAGTTCAATACTCATAAGGAGTTTTGTCCTTACCTTTCTTGATGAGTACCCGGTTCATTGTGTAGATTGTAATGCTTACTGCTTCTCTCCAAAAGGTGTGAGCTACCTTTCCTTGAATCAACATGGTTCTAGCTGCTTCAACCATAGTCTGATTATTCCTCTCTGCTAGGCCATTCTGCTGTGGAGTCCGTGGGTAGACAGTTGCCTCTTGATGCCAAATTCTTCACAATACTTGTTGAATTCACCAGAAGTGAAGTCTCCTCCTTGATCAGTTCTGAGGCACTTGATCCTTTTAACACTTTCCTTCTCCACTAATCCTCTGAAAGCTTTGAACTTCACAAAGGCTTCAGACTTGTCTTTCAAGAATGTGACCCACATCATTCTTGAGCAGTCATCAGTGAGAATCATGAAGTACCTATCACCCTGCACACTTCTAGTTTTCATAGGACCACACAAATCAGTATGCACAAGATCAAGCAAGTTGTCAATAGTGAAAGATTTACCTTTAAAGGTTGAGGAAGATATTTTCCCTAATTGAAACTCTCTACACAAGATATTATCCAGTTTGCTTAGCACCGACAACCCTCTAATTGCCTTGATCTTACTAGCCTTCACAATGTTATCAAAGTTTACATGACAGAGTCTCCTATGCCATATTCAACTATCATCAAATTTAGCCATAAGACATGTACTTATATTTGCATTCAGATGAAATAGGTTACCTTTGGTCTACATGCCGGTGGCCACCAATTCACCATATTTTCCTTTGATTCTGCAAACTCCATTCTTAAATTCCAGAGTGAGGCCACTGTCATTCAGTTGGGCAACACTCAGAAGGTTGTGTCTAAGACCATCAACCCAATACACATTTTCAGCACTACTCTTTCCATTCAGAGAGGTGGGCCCTCTTCCTTTGACCATGCATGGTGCATCATTGCCAAAGTGAACCACACCACCATCATACTCGTCCAAGGATAGAAAATTTCTATGGTCACCAGTCATATGGTGAGAACAACCACTGTAAATGAACCACTCATTGGAATTATCAAACCGGGAGACAAGAGCCTTCTTGTCTGACACATCTTCTTTGACAACAACAAACACAACATCTTCATTTTCTTCATCCTCTGATTCTTCATTGGTGACACCTTCATCAACTGCCACAAAATAGTTTCTCCGGTTTCCTCCTTTGAATTTCCTGAACCTTTCTGGTTTGTCCTTGTTATCACCATTATGACAGTTTATAGCAATATGTCCTATCTGGTTACAAGAAAAGCATTTCAAAGGTAGCTTACCTTTGTATTTACTAGTTACTTTGGGAAGCTTCCTGGCAAGGAGAGCTTCAAATGCCATCAGAATCTCCTCATCATCCATTTCTCCGCTATGTCTAGGTTCACCACTAGTGCTAGCTTCTTTTCCTTTTCTGGATGGTATAGCAGAGGCTTTAAAAGCTGATTTAGTGTTTTGAACACTGCCATCAAAACTATTTAGCTCATAGGCTATCAACTTGGCTATGATGGAGTCCAAGGATACCCTAGTCTTGTCTATTGATCTCATCTCCTGAATAGTAGCAACCCTTATTGCATAGACCGGCAATAGGGATCTCAGGACTTTGCTTACCACAGTGGAATCTTTTATTTTACCATCTGCACTCTTGATATCTCCAACAACTGTTTTGATTCTTATTCCATAGTGTTGAATGGTCTCACCTTCAACCATCCACATATCTTCAAACTTCCCTCTAAGGATTTCTTCCTTATCCTGTTTCACATGTTCATCACCACCATAGATATTTTCAAGAGCATCCCATACCTCTTTGGGATTTACCTTGTCCTGAACATCAATAAACTCAATGTCAGATAGACTACTAATAAGGGCTTCCATGACTTGCCCATTTTCTTGTATCTCTCTCTTTTGGTCATCGATGAGAGTATCAGTAGGGGAAACATAGACATTCTCAACATAGCTCCAGTGTTGAGTAGCCATGCTTCTAATGAATATCTTCATCCTATCTTTCTATATACCAAAATTTTCCTTGTTAAACTTTGGACCTTCCCTCTTCATCATTTGACTAGGATCTTTACCTCAAGCGGTTAAGCTTACAACATAGAGGACCTAGAGGACGCTTTGATACCAATTGATAACTCAATGATGAGAAAATAGTACCAAACTGGTACTGAGAGGGGGGGTGAATCAGTATAGACAAAATATAGTCCTAAACTGGTTCAACGGCAATTATTCCAAATGATTGGCAAACAGTGACACCAGATTGAAACAGAGTGCATTTTGTAAAACCCTAGAACAACTAAAATAATCATAAACTGGTTACTCACTTAGCTTTCCACTCAACTCAAAACTACACTACCATTTCACCCTTATGCATGAATGGGTAATCTATCATCATATCTTCACAACATCTAGTTCAACATGTTTTATTGACAGGCATAAAACACAGAACCATTATATGCTTAACAGGAAATAACAAAGCATCACACGTGACACACATATTTTTCACATGGAAACCCAACTAGGAAAAACCACAATGGGGATGAATACCCACAAGCTTGTTGTTGAACTCTTTGGAAGTCCGCTCTGTGAGGAGCCTTGTCCAGTTAAAGACATTACAAAAGATTCTGCTAGGAACTGATCCTGTTAGAGATCACCCAGTTAAGGGATGGCTACAATACCCAGTTAAGGGTTAAACCCTGTTAAGGGTAGCTTGTTAGAGGATTTCAAGAACTCAATAGCTAAAGGATTTCTAGAGCTCTCTAGCTTTCCAAATCTCAATAACTTCAAGTTACCCTGTTAAGGGATTTAAAGAAAGCCGGTTAAGGCTACCCTGTTAGGGGATTTTCCAACTATTGAGGTGGTTAGAGATCAACAGGTATTACAATGATCTGGTAACAACACTCAATGCCAATGTAGATCCACTTAAGCTCCTCTTCACCTTCTGCACTTACACTCTGCAGGTATCACTTCTCTCCTCTGGTTTGGCAAGAATCACGTATCCCTTCTCTTGGATACTCACACACCACTTTTTCCAACAACCTCTGAAAGAATGACAACATCGATCTTATAGGACAACAGATAGGTCGGTAGCATAAACCCTAAACCCTAGACCTGTTAGGTTAAGGAATTCAAATGGTTCAATCTTGATCGTTGATCATACTGTATTGAATGCAATAGTCTTGATCCAATCTCAAGACGTTCTCCATCGTTCATTTTCCACCGATTTCATGGCGGATGATAACCCATCACACGTTATCACCGTTTATAGACTACGTACATTCTCGAGGTAGATAGGAACAATCTCCTTTATGCAAGATCCTTCACATGCACAAGACTGACATGGGAACATGATCTATTCTTCATTACAATGCTAACTCATCACACAATGTCACCGGTTGAGCCATACAAGCTTGAAGCACTTCAACTGGAAACCCTAAAGTTGAGACTACCAACCGGTAGTCATACAATGCTTCCATGTGTCGGTTCCCATAACCATATGTCGGTTCACCTTGAACAAGCACACTGGTTCACTTTGGCACAAATGCTGGTTCACAGTGTTATATCTGTTCTCACATATGTCGGTTCATACTTCTTCAATGTATTGACATCAATGACAACATATAATGTCATTATGTCCACATACCGGTTCACATAATGCCAACAAGTTAAATTAGTTTGGCCCTCAGCCTTGCCTGCTTTACTAATGAGTTCTAATATTGATTTCCTACCTGCTCTTTTTACCTCTCTTGCACAATCCAGGGATTCAATAATGTTTAGTTTTTTGGCTAAGCCCAACTCCTCTTCTACTTTATCCATAGGGGCTTTGACTTCTAGAATTTTAGCCTTTGAAATTTTCCCTTCTAGGAGACCTGACATTGGTAGTCTTTTCTGATAAGCCAATTCCTCCTCATCCGCTACTTCATTTATAAAGGAGTTAGTCAAGTCATTGACTACTTCATTGCCCACATACTCCAAAATGATTTTATTCTCCTCAGTGATCCTCTTGGCATACTCCTCCTCTATTTCCTCTATTGCTATTATCAAGGGACTAATGGGTGATGACTCAAAGCCCCCGTTTTCATGTGTGTTCTCTGTTTGGGTAACCTTTTCGAGGCTATGTTTCATTTCCATAGGACAATCCAAATCTATCTTCTCACTTGAGTGATCCTTCATGCACCATTTAAGGAGGGTTTGGTCTCCCATGGGAGGAATCGGGATGTCTTGGTCTATTAGTGAGGGAATTTCAGATGTGCCCTTAGAGCTGCAATCAATTTCCCCTTCCTCCAACTCTAGGGTTGGGTTTTCTCTTGGAAGTGGTTTTGGATCTGGATTGCTCTTTGCATTCATATCTGTTGAATTTGTGTTGAAAGTTTTTCTCTCCCCCAGTTTTTCTCTAACTAAACCGCTTTTAGTCGGGCTCAGGGTGGCATTTACCATATCCTCAGATGGTGTTTTTGATCATTTTTGTGTTGTTTAGGGCTGGGAAGGGTTGGACATGGTAATATTGCTTCAATTTGTTCCACCCTACCCTTATATATCTCTAGTCTTACCACATACATCGAATGGTTAGTTATTATTTTAATAGGTTCCAAGCCTAAGTCCTTTATATGCAGTTTAACCATTATTCTAGTTGTAGTAGAGTCTCTATAATTTTCTTCAAAACCTTCAAAACCTCTGAATGAATCCCCTATTCTAATCAGGCAGTGCTCATTAAGAGATTCTACTGGGAGATTTGGCAGTTCTACCCATCTGGGAACTAAGCAATTCTCAAACATTTTAGGGGAGAAATTTTGCCTCCATTTAAAAAAGGAAAAATAGTAACCTTTAAAGATACAAGGTTGATTGTTAAGTATATTTTCCCTTAGTTCTGATGAATTGCAGAGAATAAATAGATAATTGTCCTCTAAGGTTGTGATACTTACTGTAGACACCTAAAATTCATTAAATTAATATTTGATTAATTTAAGCCTATCAACATAATTAATTGACTTAATTGTGCTATCCTTATTCCTCTCATAATCAATTAAATATAATTTAATTAATCCTATCACTATTGTCCAATAATTAATTTATCAAATAAATTAATTATTCCCCTATTCTTCTAAAGTCCCCTCCAACAATCATTTTCTCTAAAACCCATTCAGTTAATTAATTCTAATTAATTAACCTAGTCATGTGATTCCCACAAATCACTTTTCCTAATCCCACTCAACCTAATTAATCCTTCTTGAATCTCTCATAATCATGCTTATCATTATTCTCCATTTTTTAATTCCCACTCATGTCACATCAATATTGAGTCTCCCAAAGAAATTCAATTTTTTTTGAATCCCTCAATGCATCCTTATTTTGGAATTTTTAATTCCTCATATTTGAAATTCAAATATCTCCCCACTTTTCCCAAGGAATTTTATATTCTTGTTTATTTTCCCAAAGCACCCTTGATCCATGCCTTCTATCTAAAATCAATCTCAACCCTTCATAGTCAAATCAATCTTGGCCCTCCATTGGCCTTCTCCAATCTATAAATTGGAGCCAATTCTCCTCACAAATCATCCACTTCTCATGCATTGTCATGCTGCCTATTTCTTTTCTCATCCTCTTCTAATCCTCTCTCAAATCTATCAAATTCATAATTCATCACTCAAATCCAATCCTATAAAATCCTTCAATCCACCTTGTTGAGCACAAAGGAGAGCATTCCACATCAAAATCAAGCAAGGAGCAAATCAAGTGGAGCATCATCAAGGGGTGCCTTCACTTCATCAAGCTCAATCCGAGGGAGAGGTAAAGATAGCAAGGTATAAGCATTATTTTAATATTTTTATATGGTTTTATGTATGTTTCATGTTTTAATCTCTTTTAGTCTTTTGTTTGTGCACTAACCACTTGAATCCACCTTGCTGGTTTTTCCTATCTTCACTTACCTGTCCCTTGGTGGTCGAAACCAGCCACTGGATCATTTCTGAGGTGGAAGCACCATATCTACACCATTTTCCAAACAACCCTCGCCTCATATATTCTTTCCAAATGCTATCTATGTATTGATTGCTGATAATAATTATTTTTTGGTCCAATTTGGAATAACTTTTTTCTTGTTGCTCCTCTCTGTATTTCAATCTTTTATTTTTTGGGATGTTAACCTGAGGAGGGTTCACAGAGAGCTTTGACAAAGGCTCAACCCTAATTTGTTTTTTGCCTAATTTTGTCAAATTCACTCCAGTGGCGACAAAATTACCAGGAGGTGATGACTTTTGTGGAGGCTACCTATTGACCATCCCCATTCCTGCATTGTAATAGATGCTAAGAGTCGGTCTAGAGTTCAATTGTTTCCCATACTAGCCAGAGATTCCCACAGCAGATGCAAGGTTTATTTTTTGAGATTTTGAGACCTCAATACTTGATTGGAGGATCCCCAGAAACCCTAGCCGCCTCCTTGCATCTTTGATTCAATGAAACTGGGATGAAATTTGCCCCTGTAGCGCAAGTATTTAAGGCCTAAAATTTGTTTGCAGACTCCACCTTACTACAGTGGGCGAAATTTTGAGGTTGTCCTGTTTGTCCAGGTGAGCGCTTAGCAAATCCATGAGATTTCTTTTGCCTTATTCCTTTCAAATTTGCAGTCGATTTTTTCTGTAATCCACTTTTTGTGGATCCGAGCTTTTGTAGAGCCTTTTTTTTCCCCCTTTTTCATAAGAAAAAAAATCTTAATAAAAAATATAATATTATTTTAATTATAAAATCTATATAATTATAAAAAATACATACTTGGGTTTATTTTTTATAATAGAAATATTTGTTGTTAGTACTTATAATGAAATAGTTTAATTATTTATTTTATTTCATTTAAATGGTATGAATCAAATACCTATACAATAGTTAATCGATTTTCTTACCTATATTTTCAAAAAAAAAAATGCATTTGGTTCAAAATAAATCTTACCCATTCATGCTCTTCAAACATGGGGAAATGCACAAATTGCATGAAACCCTTCCTCTTTAATTGTGCATATTCTGGTTTAAGATTTCCATTCCTATCTCGAAGGTGTTGGTAGTAAATTTTTATAATTGCTTCATTATTGTTGGGAAAATGGTGCCTCAACCTTGCATTTACATGAGGTTACTATCTATAATAAGTTTTCATTTGAGCATAAAATGGTGTGAAATTCTCACCGAAGCTTCTAGTTGGCTAGATAAGAATTATAGTAAAGTTACATCGCAAGATCACAACTAGTTTTGAAGATATTAAATTTTATGTTTTGGCCCTAAAAGGTGGATGTAAATGACATAGTGGTTTACGAGGTAATAGAGAACTTTGTGAGCTTTCTGGCGCTTCAAATGGTTTGTCAATAGGACACACGATTCTCAAGTTATGGCCTCCGAAAGTTTGTACTCCTAAAATGGGAAATATAAAATACATCAGGCATATAAATGAGCTATAAAAAGGGAGGGACATGTAATAGGGCATCTAGAAGGGAGATAAGTTTTCCTACACCTTATTGGGTGGTTTTAGTCCATGGTTTTGTAATATCATTTGATGGTTTCTTGTATTGTATCTCTCATATATGAGGTGCATGGGATAGAGGTTGGGTGTAAGAGTCTTATAGCTATTGAGTTACCTCTAAATCTCTAAATAGTGGTACTCTTGTGAAGAGCTTTCCCTGCAAGTATACTGTAATATATTTTGATTGCGGAATAATATATTGGGCGGCTTTTGGAGTGTGGGGTTTTTCTCCCAAAAGGGTTTTCCCCATGTAAATCACTATGTTATGGTTTGAATGTTATTATATCCATTTCTATTTTCTATAACTATTGTGATGATTTGTTAAAGTTTTTGCATGACCCTCTTCTCAAGGTTAGTATAGGAAGTTGTTCTGATACTTAACTTCCTTACAAGTCATATCAAAGCTTGACCACATTTGATTTCAGTTGTGGTTTGTTGGATATTTTGAACTAATCTAGATTTGAGTGGGAGATTTTGTAGAAGACCCTTTTTGATCTTGTTGCAGGAACTTTCAGATGGCAAGTTTGTCAGGGAAAATAGAGGTGGGGTAATTTAATGAAACAAATTTTGACATGTGGAAGCTGAAGATGCAATATTTACTAATAGATCAAGATCTATGGGATGTTGATGATGAGAATGTCCAAAGGCCCTCAGATCCTATTGCAGTGCTTTAGTATGATGCCATGGACCAAAAAGCCAAGGTTCTAATCAGACTATGCCTAGAAGACTCTATTCAGATCAATGTCCATGAAGAAAACACTACAAAAAAGCTATGGACTAAGGTTGGTGAAATGTATCAAGCAAAATATTTATTAAATCATATTTTCTTGAGGAAGAAATTGTATTCCTTGAAGATGGAAGAGGGTGGATGAGTTGCAGACCACCTAGAAGAATTCAATATGTTGTTGGCTCAATTAGTATTTGTCGGTGTGAAGATAAACAAAGAGGAGAAATGCCATATCTTGCTTTGTTCTTTGCCTGATTTGTGGGATTCTCTTGTTATGGCTATCAGTAGTACTTTTGTTGTTTTTAAGTTTGAAGATGTGGTAGGTTCCCTACTTGGTGAAGAGATGTGAAGGAAGGTATCCCACAATTTGAAGGAATCCCTAACTATTCGTGGAATACTTGACGAGAAAGGCAAGAAGAATGACAAGAACGTTAAGTCCAAATCAAGAGGGAGATCAAAATCTCTTGGAAATTACAAAGTCATTTGCTGGAATTGTAGTACACCAGGTCACATTTGCAAGGACTACAAATAAGTAAAGAAGAAGATTGATTGTGATTCTGAGTTTGAGAAGGAAGAAGGTGATGCATTTATTACAGCTTTGGCAACTCATGTAGGTAATGTTGCTTAGTTAATTGACTCAGGTGCATCTTTTCATATTAGTGCCAATAGAGATTGGTTTTCTGAATATGAATAATTTAATGGAGATAAGGTGTACTTGGGTGATGATTAACATTTAAACATTGTTGGTCGAGGTAAAGTTAGAATCACGTTTTCAGATGGTATAATAAAAAGGATTAATGGTGTGCTACATATTCATGGCTTAAAACAAAATTTGTTATCTGTGAGCAAACTGATAGATGTGGGTGTGTAGGTAGGCTTTTATGAATTAGGATGTGAGATGATTAAAGGTGCTATGGTAATTTCTAGAGGTATTATGTTTGGCACTTTGTATAAGCTAGATGCATACACTATTGAGTGTAATAGCACTTCTGTAAAAAGTACATTTGTGGAAAATTTGAGGGTTTCACCTTCAATAGATGGAAATGGATTTTGAGTACCTAACGATGCTCTTTATTCAGAAGCAAAGTTACTTGCAGAGAAGACTATGTTATGACACCAGAGGCTTGGCCACATTGGAGAAAAGGGTCTAAGGACCTTGAAAAAGAAAACCCTCATTGAAAGTTTGAATGATTGTAACCTTGACTTTGATTTCTGTGAGCATTGCATTTATGGAAAACAAAATTGTGTTTAGTTTTACTCAAGCTCTCATAAAACTTGTGGTGTTTTTGATCTTATTCATTCTGATGTGTTTGGTCATTTAGATGTTCCTTTGATTGGAAAATTGACATATTATGCTTCATTTATTGATGATTTTAGTAGAAGGACATGGGTATATTTTCTAACAAGTAAATCTAAATTTTTCAGTCAATTTAAATAATTTAAAGCAATGGTTGAGTTGTAGACTAGAAAAGAAATTAAAAGTTTTGGGGACTGATAATGGTGGTGAATTTTTCTCTAATGATTTTGATAGATTTTGTAAAGATTGTGGCATTAATAGACAGAAGACAACCCTGTATTCTCCACAGTAGAATGAAGTTCCAAAAAGAATGATTAGGACATTGTGGAGAAGGCTAGGAGTATGCTAAGTGGTGTTGGTCTAGAACAAAAGTTTTGGGCTAAAGTTGTTGCCACTACTTGCTACCTGATTAATAGGTCTCCTACATCAACTCTTGTTGATAAAAAACCTATGGAAGCATGATTGGGTCACAATCCTTTATTGAGACATCTTAGAGTTTTTGGTTGTGAGGCATATGGACATGTGCCAAAGGAGAAGCAGACAAAGTTGGAAAACAAGACTTTGAAATGTTCCTCATCGAGTATAGTTATGGTGTGAAAGGATACAAGCTTTGGGACCTTGTTGTACAAAAGGTAATTCATAGTAGAAGTGTTTTTTTTAGAGAAATTAAGTGTCCTTTTATTGCATTGCAGCCATAACAAACTAAAAAGGAAGATGTGATTGAATTTCATTCTACACCTGAAAGAGTTGAATCAAGACCCCTAGATAGGCAAAAAGTTGAGGAGATCTTGTCTAGCTCCGAATCTTTAGAAGAGGAGGAAGAACCTCCAACTCAGCTTGTTCGAAGGTCTACAAGATATAGACAACCACCTGAAATGCATTCACTTAATGATAGGAGATTTATTTTTTCTTTGAATACTAATGTGGATGAACCAAAATCTATATAAAAAGAATTAGGTATGAATGATGCAAAATATTGGAAGATTGCTATGGAAGAAGAAATGACAGCTTTGAAAAAGAATGATACATGAGATCTTGTACCATTGCCCGAAGAAAGAAATACTAGTTGTTGTAAATTCGTGTTCAAGAAAAAGATTGGTTCAGATGGAAGCATTCAAAAGTATAAAGAAAGGTTGGTTGCAAAAGGCTACTCTTAGGTTAAGGGTGTTGATTATGGTGAGATATTTTCTCCTATTGCCAAAAATGGCATCTATTAGATTTTATCTTTCTATTGTTGTTGCTTAAGATTTATAGGTTGAGAAAATGGATTTTGAAGACTACTTTCCTTCATGGTGATTTGGAGGAGGATATTTATATGACACAATTGGAGCACTATGTGGTGTGTTCCTTTTATAGTTGGAATGAAATTATCTACTTCAGATTGTTCTACATCCCCGTAAGAGATGAAAGACATGAGCGGAGTACCTTACAAAAGTGCACTTGGAAGTTTGATGTATGCTATGGTCTGTACTAGACCAAACATTGTCCAGGAAGTGGAAGTTCTGTCCAGATATATGTCTAATCATGGTAGAGTTCATTGGGATGTAGTCAAAAGAGTCTTCAGTTATTTGAAGGCTACCTTAGAGTATTCCTTGTGTTATCATGGTAATTCTGTTTGAGATGTGATTTCCCTTGATATTCATGGTTATGTGGATTTAGACTGGGTAGGTGATATTGATAGCAGAAGATCCACTAGTGATTATGTGTTTACTTTATTTGGTGGTGCAATTAGTTGGATGAGTAAGCGATAGGCTATGGTTTCTTTGAACACTATCAAAGCAAATTATATGGCATCTACTCATTCTTTTACAAAGGACATTTGTATTAAGAGACCGTATTTAGACATTGAAATAAAACAAGGAGTCATGACAACATATTGTGATAGTTAGAGTGCTATCTACCTAGTTAAGAACCCAACATTTCATGCCTAGACGAAGCACATTGATGTTCAATATCATTTATCAGATATATGGTTGAAGATGGCAGGGTGAAGCTGGTTAAGGAAGAAATTTTGATGAATGTTGCATATTATTTAACTAAGGTTGTGAGCATAGAGAATTTCAACTGGTGCTCGGAGTCTATGGGCCTCAGGGCCCCTAACATTTGATTTATTGTTATGATATTTTCTTGGCTCTTGCAAGGTGTTCGACAAGTGGGAGAATCATTGGGAAAATGGTTTCTCAACCTTGCATTTACATGAGGTTACTATTTATAGTAAGTTTTCATTTGAGCACAAAATGGTACGACATTATCCTTGAAGCTTCTGGTTGGCTAGATAAGCATTCCAGTAAAGTTACATCGCAAGATCATAAGTAGTTTTGATGATATTAAATTTTCCATTTTGGAGGGGTCCAATAAAAGGTTTAAATTTGATTTTGAGGACTTTAGAGTCCCCAAAATACCCTAAAAAGTGGGAATAAATGACATAGAAGTTTACAAGACAATAGAGCACTTCACGATCTTTCCAATGCTTCAAACGGTTCATCAATAGGACACACGATTCTCAAGTTATGGCCTCTAAAAGTTTGTACTCCTGAAATAGGAAACGTAAAATACATCAGACAGATAAATGAGCTTTCAAAATTGAGGGACACGTCATAGGGAATCTAGAAGAGAGATAAGGTCGGCTACACCATATTGGGTGGTTTTAGCCCATGGTTTTTTAATACTGTTTGACGGTTTCTTGTATTGTATCTCGTATATATGAGCTGTGTGACATAGAGGTTGGGTCTAAGAGTCTTATAGATATTGAGTTACCTATGAATCTCTAATTAGTGGTACTCCTCCGAAGAGCTTGCTCTGCAAGTATATTATAATCTATTTTTATTGTAGAATAATATATTTGCCAGCTTTTGGAGTGGGATTTTTTTCCTAAAAGGGTTTTCCCCATGTAAATCACTGTGTGATGGTTTGAATGTTATTATATCCATTTCAGTTTTCTGTAACTGTTCTGATGATCTGTAAAAAAAATTGCATTACCCTCCTCTCAAGGTTAGTGTAGGAAATTTTTCTGCTACTTAACTTTCTTACAATTTATTGATTTCTTCAATGTTGCAGTGGATATAAGCTTTCACATCATCAACATCCTACCATAGGGAACAGATGAGAAAACATCGTTTGGATCATCCTCAAATGATTTAAATAGGTGCTTCTTGAATTGCGGCCTTTCCCTCTCCAAAACCTCAACTACTAATGGAATATTAATAGAAGATGACACTATTTTGAAAGATTTAGGGTTCACAATAAGCTTCTAAAAATACCTCTTGTTTCTAATAGATGCATAATAGATCTTATCAGATCGCCTCAAAGCTCTTGATCTCCTTGGAAACTAGTTTACCTTGCTCTTCTACTTCTTCTCTTCACTTGCAATATGATAAATGATTCACATTTTCCCTTTTTAACTTTGCAAACCTTAATTTCAAGTTGACATAAATGCACTAATAAGGTTCAACCCGATACCCTGTCCAACATCAATCAACTCATCGGATTCAAAGATCAGCATGAAGAGTTCCAGATAGTCATCTCCAAACATTTGCAATCTACCATAGTCAATCACAGATCTCTCCAAGGGGGTTCTACAAGATCTGCATGAAGATGCTACCCCCTAAGGCCAAATGCCTTAGTTACTAGATGAAGATCCTGCACCAGATTCAGGTGTAGATCCATTGTCTGCCTTAGATTCATTCTTTCTGACCCACATCTTCTCATTCTTGTCTCTGATATCCTCTACCTTTGCCTTGCGTTTCTCATAAGTTTTGTTCTTGTCTACCAGAGCACTCATGTTCACATTTTTCGTTTGCAATATTTTGCAATGTGACCAGTTTTATTGCATGCATGACAAACAACATTCTGCATAATTATGAAGTTCATTTGATTTTCTCTTATTCTACACTGGTTAGAAATATGTTCGAACATCTTTAAAACATACCATCTCTTGTTTTGAAAATTATTCACTACTCCACTGCACATGTTTGACTTGTGACCAAAATTATTACATATGAAACATTGACCGATAAGTGTAGGACCATTGTATATATTGTTGATTCCATTACCCATCCCACTTCTGCATTGATTCACCATATGACCAAATTTTTTGCAGGTAAAGCATCTACCATTGAATTTATGAGAACTAGGTTGTCTTAGCGAAGGATTATTTCTCTTCTTATGATTAGGTTTTACATTGCTTTGTCCAGATTCAGAGGATTCTCCTTTCTCAAATCCAAGTCTCGCATGTCATTTACATGTCTCTGACTTTCTAGCATCTCATCAATCCTTGTTGTTGTAGCATTGTATTTGTTTTTGTATTCATTTGCAGTAGCAAGTTCATCTCTTAGACAACAATTTGTCTTTCAAGTTCTTGACCATTATTCCTTGATTGTGTCAACTCAAGCTTCAATTGATCATTATCATAGGTAAGCCTAAAGCATTCATATGCTATGTCCTTTAATGATTGTGTCAAATTCTCTTTTGGTCTTAAATCGCCTTAGTCAGCTTCATTACAGTGGATTGCATCTTATTCTTCAATGTTGCATTCTCTCTTGCAAGTTTGTCACATTCATCATCTTTGCCCGAATTTTCCATTATTTGATCTTTTTTCTTCTTCATCTTGTCCATCAATTCCTTCCTTTTGTCTCTTGAAGTGTTCACTTGATCCTTCAAGTCATTAATAAAGCCATTAGTAGTAATCATATTTCTCTTTAAGGAGTTGATCTCATTTCTTATTGTATCAAGATCCTCAAGTGCCACAATAAGTTGTCTCTAAAAACCAAAATCCATTGATTCAATCTCATAGACCTTCCTCAAGTGGTTAGGCTTCCTCAGAGGAAGTAGGCTTTGATACCAATTGTTGGAATCAACTAACACTAAGAGGGGGGGGGGGGTGAATTAGTGTTCTACCAATTAATAAATCTTCAGATCTAGCTTTGAACCACCAGAAGCATAAGCATGAAACTGAAATGCAGAAATACAAAAAAATCAACCACAAAATCATAACACCATAATTTTATACATGGAAACCCAAATGGGAAAAACCACAGTGGGATTTGAATCCATAATATTATTCCACTACGGCTAGTAGCAAAACAATATTACATAAGGAGGAATGCACATAGATTCAGGCACACTTCCTAGAGCTCACTACTCAATTACAATAGGGGCTACCACCCCGGAAGGCTCATTGCCTTACTCATTAGTTACAATGATTAAATACAATGAAAGAACTCCAAAAAAGTATCTAACAATGCATGGATGAGTTTCAGTTAAGTGTCAAATCTCTAATTTTATCTGCTCTACATATGTGCTTTATTTCCTGTCTTAGTCAGCTACTAGATCAAGAATGCACATGTGAAACTACATTACAAAGGATTCTTGATCACCACTCACTCGTATATCGATCATTTCGAACAACAAAAAGATCTTTTGCACCAGTTCTATATATCTAGAGTCACAAAATAGAAAATTTTCAAGTCGACATGTTGATGTATCATGTAGTCATGTGTCAAATTGACCAGATTACTAAAAAAAATGTGGATCACCAAAAATATGATAAGATGATGTCTCTATGTTGGCCCAATCATCCCATGCATGATTCATAACACCATAATCATCGGAAAGCTTCTAGACCAAAACTACTCTACTCAACATGAATTACTAGTTAACTGATTATCAGTTCACACCCTCTTCTAGTTATCAAGATCTATAGCTACCATATAGAATTCCATGAAGAGTTGACATCAATGACAACCCTTAAACCAATAATCAAACATCAAAATGCACCGGATGAGTGTCAATTTCCAACAATATATACCAAGTTGTAATCATTGCAAGGGACTTTTGATATTTCACGAGAGGAGACATAAAGCATTTTCGACTATACAAATCTACAAAGTAATGAAAATATAGTTTTGGATGTGCATCCATTGTATTTTTTTGAATGCCATTATTAGGATATCATATGTTGTAGATTAATCATGATCTTTGTATCCTAATATTCTTGTTTCTGAAAGTAATAGTTAGCCATTCAAAAACTTTATTCAATCCTCTTCATTTCTGGGTATTTTGAAGTGAATATGTTTGTATGCAAAATATGTACTCATCATTTGGTGGATAAAGACTCCAATTCTTATGATGGAATTCACTCAATCTTAAAGCCAACAATAACACTTGTGGATAAAAGCACAAAGTTGTGACACACTTTTATAAAGGAAATGACCAATGTTGATTCAACTTTTTAAATTGAATAAATAGAAAGTGAAATATGTTTTGAATTTTGAATGATGTAAACTAATAAAGTGTATTTTTTTGTGAATTTTATCTTTGTAATTTTTTAAAAAATTATTTGAATATACTTTCTTACAAAGTAAACACTATAATTTAGTTGTTGATAAAATACTAAAATTAAAGTTACACAATGCGCCGCACTTTATATAGTAAAGGTTACCTTTTTCTCTTCTAATTTTTTGTGTATATTGATAGCTTGAAACTTTAGTGCAGAAATATATTTTTAACTATTTTTTATGTATATATATTTTCAAGAAATTGAAAAATTTATGTGTACTAAAATATAACTCTTTCTATTTGGCATCATCTTTTTTCTTAATTATTTATCCAAATTAGAAAAGAATTATATCATCTCGACATAGACTCTTTTTTCTAGTGCATTTATTTTTTTCAAAAAACATTTCAAAATTTTAGTATTTTTCCTTTATAAGATAATCAATCTTATATTTAGTGTTGATGACCTACTTTCAATAAAAATAAAATATAAAATATAAAAACTAATTAAAATATTAAAAGATATATATTTTGGAAAATTCGCCAATAGATCTATAAAATGATGTTTTTACATTTAAAAAAAAAATTATTTATAAGAGTAGCAGTTGTTGAAACATCTAGTTTTTTATTAAAAAAAAAAGAAAAATTGGTAGTTAGACCCAAAGTGGTATAAAATATACATTTAGTAAACAATTTCAATTGAAAAAATTGTGCCTCATAAATAAGATAGCTATAATGCATCTCTGTAGACCATATGTTTGACTAAAATTAATTTTTTGTTAGAATTACTTAAATTCATTTGTGCTGATAAGTTGGCCTAAAACGTGACATAGTTTTGTGCTTTTAACCTTGTATATTTGTTATTTGAGGTTTTTCTTATCGTTCTTTTTATTTTAAGTTATCTTTTCCTTAAAGTATTTTTTGGTTAAAAGAACATTTTAAATATTAAATTTTAATCTTATGACTTGGGACTTGCCCCTCTCAAACATAGAGGAACATTGTTGTTTTTGCACAATTTGTCTAGTTGTTGGAACATTTTTTCCTTCCCATTAAGTGAGTCATATATATTTTGAATTAACAAATCTGTTTACCAACAATACCTTAATTGCATTTTGAGTTCTAATAGTCTAACAATTGTGTGGCACAAAAGTAACCTAGGTTGATACAAAACCAAAAAATTCATAGGCCAAATTTTTTTCAATGTATTTCTATTCATTTTATTATATTAAATTTTAGATAAGAACCACTCCTTGCAATCAAATTGAATCTTTTTCTAATTAAATTAAGAACACATTCATATTTACTATTTTACTTTATTTTTATATTCAATTAAGAATACATATTTCTTTACATACTTTTATTTTTTTATTAATATATATTCACACTATTTTCCTAAGGTGGATATTTGTACTAATTCATAATATTAATGTTTGAATTCTTAATAAGGTCAAAGATTTATAATTCGTGACAATTTTCTTTTGCTATTACACTTAATTACAATTGTAACTTGGATGACCAAACATAAAAATCTTCTAGGAGGGTTTGATATATCTCATCAACATAAATTTGAGACTGTGAAAATTCAATTGCCCCATTAATTTAATAAGGATGGAATCTAAACTCCTCATAATGAAATTGGCCCATTAGGTTTACATAAACTTGATTCCCTTTGACCTCCAAATGCCACAAGATAGTAATTTAGAAACAGAAAGTTCCAAGCTTTACCATAGGCAGGCATTATCAGAGTATGTTTTCAAGTAATCAATAATTCGGTCGTAAGTCATTCCTCATCCAAATGGAAGATGAAAAATAATAGGCTGTATTTATGAGAAGTGTGTAGGTAGCTGGATTCCCTCAAAGAAGAATAAACTAGCATTTGAAATATCTTTTTTATGTGACAACAAAGTGCTAGTAATGGATAGTTTTTATATTCACTATTGTGGAATCTGGAGGTGTCCTCGCCAAAGCGAGACTAATCCCCCAGTGTGTATGACCCGTTCACAAGGTAGCAACACACACAGAGTTAACAGAGTCGGGGACTCGAACTTAAGACCATGGGGAGCATACCCATGTCTTGAGTTGCGATGTGCAACTGGATGAGCTAGGGCCTAAGCCTGTAATGGATATTTTATTTATTTATAATAAATTATATAAATTTCATTATTTATGTGAGTCGGCTTTGTATTTGAATAAGAGTAATATTTTTGAGAGTTATTTAAAAGAGTGTCAAGAATAAGTGAAATCTAGTAGTTATTGCACTTTAAATATTTATATAATACTTTCTTAGAAAGATGGGTTCAATTGTGTGATAATATTTAAAAAATTGTTTAGAGTTAATATTTATTTTAAAGTATGAAGATAATAAAATTTGAAAAATATATTGTGAATAAGTGGTTGTCGAGTATTTGTCTTTATAGTATTGTAATACAAATATTTGTTATAATTTTAAAATATTATAATTTTGAATTTTTGTTATTTAAAAATTATTTATTTTATTTATGACTCCCACTTTAATAAAATAATATTAATAATTATAATATAATATTAACATTATAAGAAAAATTAAAAATATAATTTTAGTTTAATTATAACATTTATATAATTATAAAAAATACTTGAGTTCATTTTTTTAATAGAAATATTTGTTGTTAATAAATATAATGAAATAGTTTAATTATTTATTTTATTTCATTTAAATGGTATGAATCAAATACCTATACAATAGTTAATCAATTTTCTTACCTATATTTTAAAAAATAAAAAATTAAATCTATATATATTTATATAGAAAAATCACATTACTTGCAAGATTATCAATAAAAAATAATTAAAGATATTTATAATAGACATTTGTTTTAATAGAAAAAATCCCTATAAAATCTATCATTCACATTAATTTTCTCCTCTAAAATCAATGATTTCATTCAATCATACTACAGATAAATAATTTCTAGATTAAAAACATAAATTTCAACTTTATAAAAATCAACCTTATATTGAAAACAAAATTAATTAAGATTAAGTGAATACAAAATAATTAAAAATTCATAAATAAATGAAAATTATTATACTTTCTTTTATTTTATCTAGATTTTGCTTTAATAAAACAAATATTAAATAAAAATTTAATTGTCACTAATAAAATGTTTAAATAAATGGTTGATTTCCAAAAATATAATTTTTTAATTAATTTATAAAGATAAAAAATTCTTTTAAATAAAAATAGAGAAATTAAACTAAATAAGATAATATAAAATTGTTCTTCTCATGTCCAAGGGGTTGAGCTTACCTAGTTAAAACATTGGGTTCTCACTGTGGAGACCCAAGTTCAATTCCCAATAAGGACATCTAAAGTGGCTTTGGCCTATTATTTATTTGTGTTTTGTATTTGTGGAGGAAAAAAGAATTCTATATCTAATCTTTTTATGGTAATAATTTTCTTTTTATTTACATAAAGACTAACTATATCTATATAGTATATTTTGTGTTAATATTGAAATATTTTTTATTTCTTACATTAATCTTACGTAATGCAAATATATTATTAGTGTTTTTCGTATGCAATACTATTGCATTCACCTAAGCGTAATTAATCATTTTTTATACCAATCAAAAGCGATTATTATTTTTGTTTTCAAAATAAACTTGATTTTTTATATAATTAAGATTTATATTTTTAAACTAGAAATTAATTATCTACAATATGATTAGATAAAAAAATTAGTATTGTAGGAGAAAATTTATAGGAATGGTAGATTTAATGAAAAATTTTCTAAGATTTCTTCATATTTAGAAAATAAATATCAATTTTAATTTTATTTTTATTTTTTATTGATAATCTTGGAAATAAAGTTTTATATATATATATATATATAATTTAATATTCTTTTTCCATAAATAATGGTAAGAAAATCAGTTAACTATTGTATAGGGACTTGATTCACACCATTTTAATTATATAGAATTAAATTTTAAATAAATATTTAAATTATTTCATTACAAGCATTACACAACATATATTTCTACTAGCATTTGTATCTTTAAAGGAATATAGGTAAAGTACACCAAAGGTATCATATTTGTTCATTATTCCACTTAAAAAAATATTATATGATTATTAATATTAAATTATTATAATATATGATTATGTTATTATTTTTGTATGAAACTCTTGATCAGAATAGAAAAAATATTAATATTCATTATTATTATTATATTATCATAGCATTATATTTGTTCTTATCATTGGCATTTTATGTTGGGGTACTTAAATCCCCACAATTAATAGTATTATTTCTAATTTATTATTATACTACTATTTTATAGATTATTTGATATCAATTTTTACGTGAAAAATCACAGCAAGAATCACACTCCTAATGTAATAAACTAATTACAATGTTTAGTTCAGAGGCCAAGGAGCTCATTGCCCTAGAGTGGACATGGAAAAATAACACAAACAACCTTAAGGAAGGATACAATAAGGACTTGTAAAAAGTGAAGATTACTTCTTTAGGGAAAGATACATGAATTTTGATACAAAAACAGAAAAAAGGTTGAACTATAGAGAACTGAATTCACTGAAATATGAATCATAGTTCATTGTTCAAAACACATCTCAACCTACCTTCATCACTTCTTTTATATACATAAAAACCTCTATGTGTCTTGACTTCACTACACATAATATACACAATAATTTATTTCATACATCTAATCATTTCATCCTTTATATACCATTCACAACCATGATATTATCAATGTGGTTGGCAAAAACAAGTATAACATGTATAAGAAAAATGATTAGAAAAAAAAAACCAATCTCCGATACAATGCAAAAGATAGATGAAACATGTGAGGGATCATACCATGTTAGCACACCTTTTAGAAACTTTCAAAATAGCTCTTATACAATCGTATGCTACTGCACTGATCAAAATACTATAGCTTGGTCCCAAATAATAACTTTGTTAATGTGCGTCGACATAATTGATTCAATGTTCAATACAAACATCCAAACATACTTGTGGATGACCAAAATAACTACACAAAATATCAATTAACTCAAAACAACGAGCCACATTTCTCTAACCAATTGAAGGTAGAGGAATGCAACACATTCCTACACACTGTTACTTTGTCACTCAACCAACCAAAAACTCACACTTGAATATCTTCAACTATTAAAAACATGAGCATATGAAATTTGAAATATAAAATTTGAAGTATCATACAATAACTAGATGATCATCTAAGACATATTTGCCATAATTTGAACAAAATACCTAACTAACAGACTATTCAACACAACAATCATACTTCACTAAATCAAAACTACAGACCACAAATACTATTACTAGACATCTGGAAACATCACAATAAATCATTATTTTCCATCTCAAATGTCTTCCAGCAATCTCCATACATCCACTTAAATATTTTTCATTTAGTCATTAAAAAATACCTATTTTCACTTTATAATTTATATTATAATTTTTTAATTTTGAATAGTTATTTTACTAAATCAATTATAATTAATATTGCATAAATATATTTAAAATGATATATAATCTTAAATTAATGATTAATAACTAATTTTAAGATCAATTTTATTATAATAATTATAATTATATATATTTAATAATTAAATTAAGATTGTATTCTTGGAAAAAATGTATATGTTTTGTTTAATAAAAGAGGGAAGGCCTATACCAATACATAACCACAAAGCAACACCAGGGACACATGAGAGGTAAGCAACTAGCAAAGAGAAATTTTTTCATTATAATGCCTATATTGATGAATACTAAGAGGGAGGGGTGAATTAGTATACCCAATAACCTTACCAAATACTTGAGAAATTTTACTGCAAAATGGTACAACCCTTTAAACAACAAACCGATTAATATGCAAAAAAGCCAAATAGCAAATAAAGAATTCACCCACAATAACACAATCACCATAACACAAGATATTTTGATGTGGAAACCCAAATGGGAAAAACCAAGGTGAGTAAAACTCTCAACTCTACTATCTGTAGAATAGCAACCATATAATTTAAGGTCAGACTGATTAAGGCCTTACAATGTTCTTCACTAGAATGGATCCTGTTAGGAATCTTGATCTCTGTTAGAAGATAAGTCCTATTAACGACTACCCTGTTCAAGGATTTTAGATCCACAACTGTGAACCACCTTGTTAGAGGATTTAGAACAAGCTTAACTGAGCCTACCCGGTTAAAGGTTTTTGACTTGTCGAAAAGATTAGTAATCAACAACTAAGTGATCTATAAAGTAGAACCAAATTCTTAGTTAGATCCTTGATTTCTCTCTATTAATGTACTGTAACATTACTTCAGTCTTTTGTCCTTCACATGTTCAATCTCTGTCGCAAGATGCTTTTTGCAAAATACCTAATCTTCCTACACACCACGCTTCACGCACAAAACCCTATACATGATGTCCTCATATAGGAATCTGATTTCATGTCAGTCTAATGAGATTGGATTACAATTTCCTAGGTACAATTCATCTAGACACATTTGTAACATGACACAGAATCACCTCATCGGTGTCGGTGGATGATAACTCATCACACTTTACAAGTTTGTCGGTTAACAAAACCAAGTATACCGATTAGCGGTTTACAAACAAAGATTGGCAAACTAGAACATAGTGTTCTGATCTTAAAATGATTGGCTTCCGCTTGGGGTCCTCATACCGCTTGAGGTCCTCAGTCATGCTTTGACCAGTAAGCTCCTTCTACAAACACCGATATTCTTCTACAAACAAAGACATGCATATATTGGCATATAATACCGGTTTGAACAATACATCACATACTACCGGTTGAGAATAACTCATACAAAAAATGCGTGTGTGTCCATCAATGACAATCACAACTAAGTACAAACATCATCAAAATGCCAACAATCTCCCCCTTTGGCATTGATGGCAACACCTAGGAAAATTTGACATCTAAGTGCTTACAAAACAAAAATGATGCCATAATCAAAATTACTCCCCCTAAGCATATATACTACTCCCTTTGCCAAAATTACAAGCATGTACTACTTCCATTTGCATAAAATTTTCAAATACCACTCGCCCTTTGCCAGCACTGACAAAGTAATGCAAACATGCTGCAGAGATTTACCAAAATCATATTGCATAACATGAAAACAGAGTATATGTTTATGACAATAATGAGTAAAACTTTTCAAAAATGAATTTAAAGTTTTTTCAGAAATTCCTTCATGTTTGTAGACCAAGTATCTAGGAGTGAGGCAACAATTTCACTCTGAGTCTTCATCTGGAATGGTAACTCCTCCATGGCATCCATGTTCAAAAATCACTTTTGAAGAATCTGCAACTTAGGTAACAAAAGCAACTAAAGCTTCTGCAGATATTGAGTCCACTTGCAGATCTCTGAATCAATCTTGGCAATCTATTGCTTGTGAGTCTGTACAGTCTTCCCATACACTATGAAGGAATCATATGGCACTTTGAAGGTCTCCATATATTTCTTTAATTCCAATTAGATTTGACCTTTCTTCTTCAGAGCATCATCACAAAATAGATCGGGCTGGTAGATTTTGCTCAAAAGTTTATGTCCTTCAGCCATTGCCAGACTAATATCATCTCTTTGATGGGTCAGCTTGCCTTTGTCATCATCAATTTGCTTCATAAATGAAACTTTTAGTGTTTTTTCATGCCTTTTCTCTTCAGTAGCCAGAGAAACATCTTCCAATGATTGCACTTGATCACCCACTATTGTGCATAGAAGCTTCTACTGGGCCAGTGAGGAATCGGTACCAGAAAGATTAGTGTCGAGGACTAAGTTTGAAAGAGTATCAACAACAAATCAAATAATATCTTTTTCTTTCTTCTTTCTTAGTTCCTCCGATATTTCTTGAGCAAATTGAATACTTCTAAGTAGCTCATTTTCGTCTACAGATTTGGTAAGACAGGAAAGAGTCAATTCATTGTGACTAGTGGGATCAACTTGCTTAGATTGAACTTGATCTCTGGTTTCCTTGGGAATCTTGAAAGTCTATCCTCCTTCCTTTTCTTTGATCTCCTCTTGTCTCTTCTTCTCCTGCTCTTATTTTTCCTTGGCCTCCTTGTCGGCCTTCTCTTTCTCCTCTTTTTTTGCTTTCTCCTTCTTCGCTTTCTCCTTTTCTTCTTTCTCCTTCTCTTCTTTCTCTTTCTTCACTTTCTCTTTCTCTTCTTTTTCCTTCTTTCCTTTCTCTTTCTCCACTTTCTCTTTCTTATCTTTTTCCTTCTCTGCTTTCTCCTTCTTAGCTTCCTCCGGTTTAGTACCTTCAACATCTAATGCATCCACATTGATAGGATCATTTTGCTCAGCTACTCTTTCTCCCTGATCAATGAAGACTTCATCCGGTTTTGATTTTGATAGGTCAAACACTTACTCCACCTGTAGATTTGCTTCAGATACCTTTTGCATCTTGACAACTTTTTGAGCCTGCAAATGAGTGTCCTAATCTACTTCAGAGATTTTCCCTTCAAGTAACTGAAGTCTTCTCTTTCTGATAAAAAAATTCCTTTGTACCATCAAGAATCTCAAATAATTCAAAATTGGAATCATTTGAGAAATATTGAGAAAAAATTTGCTCCCTAATTGTTTGCTCCTTTTCAATGATAATGCACCATTTATTGTCCAAATAATCATACAAAGAATTAGAAAATATAGGTTTGATATCGATTAGAGACCGATCATTATCACATAAATATTTAATGAGTTCTTTCTCTACCTCCTACTTTTCAGTATCGTTAAGATCATCAAAATAATATTTGAGATCATCAAGAATTTTCCTTCTAATATTCTTTATAATCCTTTGATAATGTGTCATAGGCTTATAAGAAGCAATGCGTATATTTATCGGTGCAAAGGTTACAGGTACATTACTGATTAGCTAGGTCTTCTTACCCGATTATCTTATCTTCTTCATTTCAGCTTCTGGTTCAATGTCTTTTGAATCCTATGCTTCGTTCTTGGTTGTCTTCTTCCTCTCAAATACCTTTGGCAGAATAGCCTCCAGTTTCTTCTTGGCTGGTGACCTCTTGGTCACTTTTTGACTGGCAGCAGATGTAATCGGTGCTGATGCTGATGGCACACCTTTCTTCTTCTTTTGCTTTGGTACTTTAGTAGGATTAATCCTCTCAGAGTAGGTACCGATCCTTTTCTCTTTTGGATCAAGTGGTGAAGCAAGTAGGGTAGAGGCATACCTAATGAGTATATTGTTCACCACTTCATATCCCATAGGCTCAACTTCCTCTTCTCTTAGCTCAATCACTTCCATTATGCAATGATCCACTTTGATCGTCAAACAAATATCATCTTCATACTTCTTAACCAGGTCACCTGATAGCCTTGTTCTCTGGTTCATCTTCAATCTGAACTCATCAAAATACCTGTTTAGAGTCTCCGGATTAGTAAATCCCATTACTTGTAGACTCTCCTTGATTTGTCTTGTAACCAGTAGGTCACTTGACCATTGAACATCACCACCTCCCACAAAATACCCTTGAAAGTAGAAAAACAACCTGACAAGTAGTTGACCAAACATGAACCTTAGTGCCTTGTCCTCTTTGATGGATTTCAAATTCTCCATGAGTTGTTTTTGCATGCAGGTACACAAGTCGTACTCTGCATCTTCCTTGATCATTCAATAAGCGGCATGCACCGCAGCTATAGGAACAAAATTAATCCTGCTAGCATATAATACTCTATACCCGATCACCATGCACGCATACTTCACCTATTCATCTCTTATGGTGTTGACTATCATTGCCCACTTGTCACTCACAGAACCAGTGAGATTTTCCACTTGGGCTTTTGTGATCTTACAAAGAACACAGATTTCTCCAATATTACAGAAACCGGTCACGACATAGATTGCCTCCGATCTGATATCATGGGTTCACTCAAGATACATCTTGTCACCATGAACCCTACTAAGAATAATTCTTATATGATCTTCTATGAATTCCTCGAGAAAATATGCTACATTGTGGAAATTCTTCTTCTCGATCACATTGTACTCTAGTTTAATCTTCTTATCTTTTCCACAGAACAAACTCAATTGGGAGTGAATCACTAGAGACCCTAGGTCTTCTAGTCTAAAATAAATGTAACTAGAAACATCCCCTTTGACAATGAATCTGGCAGGAATTTGAGATAGGGCATTGTAATTTAACTTCTTCCTAAGAGATTTGGATGACTCCTCAAGTGCAGAAGAAATAGAAGAGACTTTGGATGTAGAAACCATGCCTAAATATTTCTGAATGATAAGAGTGATTCGACAAAAAATAGCTTTTCACTTTGAACTAGGGTTTGTCGATGTCGAGCACACCACACTTCTTCGAAAGCTTGCTTTACCATTTTGACCTCCACTCTGGGTAACTTGAAATGACTGCTGGGTCTTGCACAAGATTTCTTTCTGGATTTCTTCGAATGCAAGATTGATCGCTTTTTTTGTGTTGCTCAAGTTAGAAAAATGCTTCTTCAAAAATAGGCAAGTAAAAATGAGTACAAGAGTCACCTTTATACATGCTCCTACCTACCATAATAAATGCATCATTGATAGGGTACAAACCCTAATTTTACCTTTTACCACTCCATTTCTTCTATCGATCAACAGGTAACCAATAGTGATAAAAGAACTTTACCGCTATACTCTGGGGGTCTGAAACATTGTTACTGATATGTTCCCCCTTAAGCTTTTCAAAGCTCAATTTTCCAAGTTAGGGATCTCCACAATGGGTACGTAAATTGGTACATCTTGTGGCTTCTCTTGAGATTTATTTTTCCAAGTTTTATTCATATATGCCTGAATGGTTTTAACATCAACCTTTCCTTTACCTTCTAGGCCGACCGGTCTATGTTCTGATGGATTTTGTCTCTCTCTGCATGATCTAGCAAGATGTCCTGGTTTGTGACAATGATGGCATACCATACCAGGTGTTCTCCATGGTTCGGTGTTCACATTTCCATTCTTTCTCCTACACATTGCAGCAGTGTGACCGCTACCATGACAGATCACACAGGTTGCTCTCCAACCATTTGTTGCTCCATAACCATTTGATCGATGGTCATAGGTTCTATACCGGTTTGGATTCTGGTTCATAAGAGGTTCTTGGACAACTCCTTTTGATTTCAGTGCATAACCTCCAGGGTTGTTCATAGCCGATCTGCACTCAAAAGATCTATGCCCAAACTTGTTGCATGCATAATAATGACCATTAAATTTACCGGTTCTAGCCTTGTGGTTATACACATTGTTTTGCATGTAAGGGAAATTATTATAAGTCTTTCCCCTACATACATTGGTAGTATGTCCTTTCTTATGATAGTTAAAGCATACAGGTTTGAACTTTGACTTACCTTTGCTTTTGCTGCTATTCTCAGGTACCAGTTGCTCTTTTGGTGCATTAATTTTGGTTCCAGAGGATTCACCTTCGTCATATGAAGAGAAACCAAGTCTAGTGGTATCCCTTGATGGATTCATTGATTCCAGTTGTTGGTCCATTTTTTTAGAGCTCAGGTTGAACTATGCAAGTATCTCCTTCATCTCAGCAAGTTCTTTGAAAAGAGCTTCATTTATTTTCATTAGGGTTTCATTCTGAGAGATGGCTACATTGAGTTCTGCTTGCATTTCTTCTTTCTCTTCCTTACCTTCTTGCAGATAAGCGTTAATGGTACCAATTTCTTGATTCCACTTAAAGATATCATGCTCCTTGTCCTTCACTAGATCCTCATCTTTTCTTCGGTTTTCTAGTTCCTAAATCATCCTAATGGTCAGTCCTTCCAGCTCCCTCCTTAGGTTAGTTTTGGACTCATTTAGTTTCTCCACTTCTTTGACTAGGGCATCCATGTCTTCTTCATTAGAAGAGCTATTTTCAGTAATTTCTAGCATTTGCTCAACAAGTTTTCTTCTTTTGGCTAAAGAGGCTATATACCTTACCTTAAGTTCATCATAGGCTCTCTTAGATTCAGCCAAATAGTGAGTGAGCTCCCTCATGTTGTATTCCCCCATATCTCCTTTCAAGTGGTTAGACTTAAAGAAATGTTGGCTCTAATACCAATTGATGAATACTAAGAGGGGGGAGTGAATTAGTATACCCAATAACCTTACCAAACACTTGAGCAATTTTATTGCACACCGGTATAGCCCTTTAAACAACAAACCAGTTAATATGCAAACAAGCCAAATAGCAAATAAAGAATTCACCCACAATAACACAATCACCATAACACAAGATATTTTGATGTGGAAACCCAAATGAGAAAAAACATAGTGAGTAAAACTCACAAGTCTACTATCTGCAGAATAGCAACCAGATTGGTTAAGGTCAGACCAGTTAAGGCCTTACAATGTTCTTCACCATAACAAATCTTGTTAGGAATCCTAATTTCTGTTAGGAAACAAGTCATGTTAAAGGATTTCAGATCCACAACTGTGAACCACCTTGTTAGAGGATTTAGATCAGGCTTAACTGAGCCTACCCAGTTAAAGGTTTTTGACTTGTCGAAGAGATTAGTAATCAACAAGTAAGTGATCTACAAAGTAGCACAAAATGCTTAGTTAGATCCTTGATTGCTCTCTATTAATTCATTGCAACATTACTTCAGTCTTTTGTCCTTCACATGTTCAATATTTGTCGCAAGATGCTTTTTCCAAAAGACCTAATCTTCCTACACACCACGCTTCACACACAAAACCCTATACATGATGTCCTCATATGGGAATTTGATTTCATGTCGGTCCAATGAGATTGGATTACAATTTCTTAGGTACAATGCATCTAGACACATTTGTAACATGGTACAAAATCACCGCATCAGTGTCGGTGGATGATAACTCATCACACTTTACAAGTTTGCTAGTTAACAAAACCAAGTATACCGATTACCTGTTTACAAACAAAGACTAGTAAACTGGAACATAGTGTTCCGATCTTAAAAAGATTGGCTATTGCTTGGGGTCCTCGTACCACTTGAGGTTCTCAGTCATGCTTTGACTGGTAAGATCCTTCTGCAAACATCGAAATTCTTCTAGAAACAAAGACTTATGCATATATTGGCATATAATACCGGTTTTAACAATACATCACATACTACTGGTTGAGAATAACTCATACAACAAATAAGTGTGTGTCCATCAATAACAATGACAACTAGGTACAAACATCATCAAAATGCCAACATATATTATATTATAATTATTAATATTATTTTATTCAAGTGAAAGATAGTTAATATTTTTTTTGATAGATAATGGGACGTAGCCATATAATATATTTTATTAATTTAATAAAAATCTAAATTACAAGTTTGATTCAATATGGACACCGGTAGGAAAGAACCGATCTACAAAAATCTTCGATCTTGCCCAAAGATATTATCCTGAAAAAACAACCTTTAATTGATAAATGAGAGAATTACATCAAAACATTACAAGCGATCCACTCATACTGTGGATTTAACCAAGAAAAATAGGATAGAACAATTTCTGAAATTTGCATGCTATCCCCTATCTTGATGTGAGTGAGAGTTAGTCAAATAGAGGAAAGAGCTTTGAGTAAAAAATGGAAACTATCCAACGAGAGCCCAAAATCCTGGAAAACCAAAATAACAAAACAAAATAAAACATTTCTCCTGCAGATTATTATCCTTGAATCAATAAAGAATATAAGGAATTCATAACTAGAACTAAGAACTTCCGCAAGCTATCATTTCACAACCGTTTCTATGCATAATTAACACTATCCATAGCTAGTCTAAGTAAAAAGACCAGGCGATGATGATCTTCAAATCAACCCATTAAACAATTTAAAGTCATGTACAGAGCCACCCTATCCGACCCTAATAAAGAAAAAGAATGCACCAGAAAGAGTAGATCTAAGATAACTTCACCACTGAACTTTTACTTACATATAAATTATCAAGTATCTATTATAAAGTTAATTCAAAAATAATAATACCGGTCTAGGGCCATGAAAACCGAAGACCAAAAGCTCATAGGAACCGAGTAAAGCCTGTCATAGAAGGTAACTATCTCATAGATCTTAGAAGATAATATGAGACCTAAATCTACTAATGCTTATGAAAATAAATTTACCACGAGATTTTGATTGAAACTACACAAGCAAACTTGTATACATATAAATATTTATATATATCCATACATATACATATATGCATATTAGTGCATATATGTACATATGTGCATATATGTATAGATATTTATTCATATATTATATATACAGATATATACATATATACGTATACATGCATGTATATATGTATATATACATGTATATATATACATATACATATATACATATATGCATATATGCGTATATATGTATATATAAATGCATATACATATATGCGTATATATGTATATATAAATGCATATACATATATGCATATATAATACATATATATGCATATATGTATATGCGTTTATATATACATATATACGCATATATGCATATATGTATATATGTATATGTATATATATACATGTATATATACATATATACATGCATGTATACGTATATATATATATATATATATATATATATAAAATCTTAACTCCACTTGTCAATGTAAGTGAAGAAAAGAAGGCCACAAGATAAGGCCTAAAAGAAAAGTCGGGCAGTTTATGATCAAATATGTACATATACACATATATACGTATACATATATATGCATAACATAAAACCCAAAATAGAAACTTATAATTATAAATACATCAAAGGAGATAAAATGAAAGCATAACACCTAAGCAAAATAAAGACAACTCCATGCAAGGGGCTGGGACAATAGTTACTTCTAGAAAGAAATGATAATACTAGGGCTATAACCTAAGAATGCTCATTTCCATTTTGTGAGCGAAAAGCATAGGTGGGTAACAAACTTTCATAGAAAATAGGAAAATCAAAGGGATTTCAAATTTTACTTTCCATTTTCTACTAAGTCTACAACTAGGTTAAACTTAGTTTAAAAGTTTGTAAACATCCTACTAAACTAAAAACATCACATATAACTGTTCGTCAAAGGCCCTATACCAAACTTTGTCTATAGCTTACTAGAAGTAACCAAATATTCCTAGCTATGTCAGGAGAATATTTAAATCAAATATTTATGAAATTAGGTATCTAGAAGCAAACCAAAAGGGACTGCATACAAGCCTTAAGAAATTGAGGAAACTAAATTCCCCTCTTCTGAGACTTGCCTTCCTAAGATCCTGACTTAACAATGGACTCCCCTTGGCTAAGCACAATAGCGTTAGGTATCTCCTCATCATCTCCCACCGCTTCAATACCTTCTTCCTCTAGGTAGTTGGCAAACCATCTCTTGCATGTCAAATGTTTAACATGTAGGATCCACATCTGAAAATAGAATTTATGGTGCCTTATTGGTCTATAAGCAGCAAAAACATCCTCATCTTCAATTTCCAAAATTGGAAATCTTGGCACTGGTTTGTTCTTCCAAATAAATCTATCATAGTGTTTTATCTTAGGAATAGTAAGGTTATCAAACACATTAACTACCACCTTATCCAACACACCCAACAAATCCTTCTTAAAAATACTTGGACACAATTTCTTTACCACCTC
Source organism: Cryptomeria japonica (assembly GCF_030272615.1). NCBI lineage: Eukaryota > Viridiplantae > Streptophyta > Pinopsida > Cupressales > Cupressaceae > Cryptomeria > Cryptomeria japonica. The sequence goes on from NC_081405.1 coordinate 223,087,972, forward strand.
CCTATCTTTCTCAAAGTACATAGCCACAACTAAGAACATGGCAACTATGTCCAAGTTTACCCTAGTTCTATCTTCATTTTTTATATATTCATTCCCTAATGTCATTTCGACTGCTCTAATTACTAAGTCATGAGGAAAGGTGAGGATGCCTCTTAACCTATCCTCTTTAATTTCCCCTGTAAAATCCATCTATCTCTTCGGACCCATCAATCTTAACAGTGTGTCCATACTACTAAATCTCTCTAACTAAAAGCTTCAATTCAATTTTAACAAACAACAGATAAAACTGTCTTCTTCTAAATAAATTCAATGTGAGAGGAAATCACTACCTTAACAAGTGTGTGAACTAAAATCACAATAAATAATGACACCTCTTTACTTGAAAAGCCTATGAGGATATCGTCCCAAAGTGTCAAATAAATAAGAATGTAAGGCGAAGATGCTTGGTTTATGATGAAAATAATCCTACTAGATCATGTTACTTAATTTTGATGGCTACACTTGTTTCCACCATAGATCAATGTAATCATTATTATTCTACTTGTAGTATGCACACTTATCAATGATTATAGATAATCACTAAAATTTAAGCTCATGGATTAACTACATTGGTCAAAAGCAAATAAATCCAACTAGGACTGAACCATCGACCTTAAGATTAGGAAGGGCTACTGAAATTTGTATAGAATCAATATTATTACTATTCTAAAATCAGACCTATAATATCTATCCATATAGCCAATACTAGATCAATAATTAATTGTATATGCAATTGAGTAGTCAAGATCTTATTGATTTAATAACACTATTAATCCTCATCGATTACCTAAAGGCTCCTAGGAAACCTAACAATATTTATTTATGCATATATATTTAAATAAATATATTTATGTATATAAATATATATAACTATATATAAATCAAGATAAAATATGAGGAAAATAAATATATATATATATATATTTGATTATTATATATATATCTAAAAAACTCAATATATATACCAATGTATATATAAGTATTTATAAACATATATATATCTAAAAATATCTATCTATCTATCTATCTATCTATCTATCTATCTATCTATCTATCTATCTATCTATATATATATATATATATATATATATATATATATATATATATATATATATATATATATATATATATAATCCTACACCTACTTTTTCTTCCCAAATACCATCAGCTCCTTAGTTAGCTAAGGAGTCTCCTGTCATGTTTCCTTCCCTATAGATGTGATTGATTCTAGTATGCTTGAAGTATATTAGAAGTTCTATGGCTCTAGACACCAAATTGTTTAATTTCCAATTTGGAGTCTTACCTATCCTGATTGCATTAATTGCTATAGCCAAATTGCCTTCAATCTCCAATCTTTTGATGCCTAAATCTTTACAAAATAAGAGACCTCTAATAAGTGATTCTAGTTCCACTTCATTATTTGTGACCAAACATAAAGGTTTTGAACACTTTGCTACAATTGAGTTGTCCCATAAATGAACCACCCCCCAGTACCTGTAATACCAGGGTTGCTTCTACAAGCCCCATCGAAATTAAGTTTAAAGTGACCTTTGCTAGGAGGGTACCATTTGCACTCTTTCCTTAGATGTGTTGATTTGTTACCCTCGAGGCCATATAAGGGGGAATAATGAGACCAGACCAATTTTTCCTAACTTATTTGTTCCTAGTAGTAAAAGATAGATTATTGTTATGTCCATTATTTAACCTTCCATTATCTACTTCTATGATAGAGGCTTCAATTTTTCTCTAGAGTCAATTGGGGGACATAGCCTTATCCTTGAATATCCTTCTATTCCTTTCCTTCCATATCTCCCATAAAAGGATTGAGAGAGAGATGATTCATAACAGTCCATAAAAGCTTGACTTAATATGGATTGGCCAACATAAAAGGAGTTCTAACAAGTTATTGGGAAGGGTTGTAACCCAATTTAAACTGGAAATTAAATGCATCAAGCATTTGTTAGCAAAATTGCATCTGAGAAGTAGATGATGTACTGTTTCCTCATTGTTGATGCAAATAGGGCATCCGCAAGGACCGACATGGCCCAACTTTTTAAACCAATCTGAGGTCAGGATCCTTTTCTACATTGTTGTCCATAAGAAAAGGTCTACCTTCGAGAGACATAATTTGTCCTAGCATAGAGATAAAGATAGCTCTAATTTGGAAGGGAAGAGTTTATTGCTTAGGGAGTAAAATCCATCCTTGACCTTGTAGTCTCTAGAAGTAGATATAGACCACACAAGGCAATCATCTTTATTAGTAAGTGCAATTTTCCTTTGAGCAAGGAATTTTGCTATTTTTTTACCATCCTCAATAGATAGTCCCAACTGAACAGACGATTTCTATCTCCATCCAAGTGCTGGGTCTACCAGATGACTAATGATATAATTAGCCACAGTTTTGCCAACTCTTGCTTCCATTCAATTTTTTAGGTTTTGATCATTAAGGATTGCATGGATTGGTCGATACCCACCCCATGAGTCTTCCCAGAATAATGCTTTATCTCCAATCCCTACATTCTAGGATAGCTCATGAATGAGGACCTCCCCACATTTGATTAAGAAATTCTAGATTCTCGATCCTTGGGGAGGGTTAAGGATTATGAAAAAACTAGCTTGGTCTTGATAATCTAAATATTTACTGACCAGGACACTCACCCACCTTCTATGAGGTTCTTGATAAAATTTCCATACTAACTTGGCCCCTAGAGCCTTGTTTTGTAACTCCTGGTTTGTAAGCCCTAGCCCACCTTTATCTTTAGCTCTGCAGAGCTTCTCCCAGGCTATTAGTGCAAATTTATTCTTATCTAGCAGCCCTTGCCAAAAAAAAGGTTCTAAGATTTTGGTCCAAATTCCTTTTCACTCCTTTTGACAAGGGGAGACAGGTCATCTGATATTGGGGAAGGGCAGAGAGTATAAAACATAGCATAATTACTCTACCAGCTGTTGATAGCCATTTTCCCATGAATTTTGGAGTTTTAGATCAAGCTTAGTTAGAATATGCCACCAGAGATTGGATGACCTTTTCCCTTTGTCCATTAGGAGGCCTAGATATCTACAGGGAAGCATTCCTAACTGGAAGCCTAGAATTTTAGCAATAGCTTTACTTATCTTCTCATCCATGTTGAAAATTAACAAGTTTGATTTTTCCTTATTGACTACTTGTCTTGAATCTCTGGAGAACTAGTCTAGAATAAGTTTAAAATTTCTAGCTTCTACCAGACTACTTTCCCCAACCAGTAAAGTGTCATTGGCAAATTGTTGATGTGTGATAGGGGAAATACTACTAGAGATTTTAATTCTGACAATGTTACCCAAATAATGAGATTTTTGAATGGTCTTACCTAAGGCTTCTTCCATGATGATGAAGAGAAAGGGTGATAATGGGTCACCCTATCTCAAAGCTCATGCAAATTCAAAGAAGCCTCTTGGTTTTCCATTGACTAGGACTAAGATCTTGGGGCCTTAAAAGAATTCAAAGATTAAATTAATCCAATCTCTACTAAAACCAAAAGCTTCTAAACATTTGCAAAGGCATCTCCAATTAACCATATCATATGCCTTCCTTATATCTAGTTTAATGAACATACTAGCTCAATGATTGTTGTGAACAGAGTGTCTTGCTTCCTGTGCAATAATGACTCCATCAAAGATGGGCCTACTAGGAAAAAATCTTGATTGTTCCTCTAGAATAATGCTCCAAAGAAAAGACTTTAATCGATTGGCTAAAGATTTTGAAAAATCTTGTAGATAGTATACAAAGAGAAATAGGCTTAAGATTGTTCATACTATCCACATTCTCCTTTTTGGGAATGAGGGATAAGAAAGTGTGATTTATTTGCTTAAGAAATCTACCTGATCATCTTGCTCCTTCGAAGGCATCTACCAAATCATCACCTAAAACATGCTAGCAGTTCTTGAAGAAACATGCCAAGAATCCATCTAGACCATGGGCCTTATCAAGATGTAGCTGGAATAGAGCCTCTTCTATCTCCTTCTTAGAAAAATTTAGATTTAAGAGTAAATTTTGACTATCATTAATTATTTTGGGAATGTTGTTAATCAAACTAGTTTGAGTTGCCACATCAGAGATAAGTTCTTTGCTTAGTAAGTTATGAAAGTAAGGCACTGCTTCTGAAGCTATACTTTCAAGGTCATCTAGCATTGCACCTACCTCGCTTCTAATATGGGTTAATTTGTTGATTCTACTTCTATTTTTAGTTGTAGCATGGAAGAATATAGTATTTTGGTCTCCTTCTGAGATCCAAGTCGCCCTAGATTTTTGCCTCCAAAAGAATTCCTCCTTTGTTAGAATTTATTCATACTTACAAAGTAGCTCTTTTTCTAACAAAAAGCTATTTTGATCCATACCTTCCTCAATGACTTTATCGTTGTCTTGGGCTAAGGTTGCTTCTATGTCCCTCTTATAGGAAAAGATATCTCCAAACTGATCCTTGTTCCACTGGATAAGTTTACTCTTAATATATTTAATTTTATTAACAAAACAATATAGTTTTGACCCCAAAACATCTACCTCTTTCCATCATTTTTCATTATTTTCCAAGAAAGACTCATTTTTACCCACATTTTCTCAAACTTGAAAGGGCACTTTTTAGGTTTAACTTCCTCCTCAATGGTTAGTTGGATTGGAAAGTGGTTAGAGCCTGAAATGGGAAGGATGGAATCTCTAAAAGGATAATTGAAGGCCATGATGTCTCCTCTAAATAGAAACCTATCTAGCCTTTCTGCAATATTACTAAATCCCTACCTTCTATTATTCCACGTGAAGGTGCCATTATATCTATCATGTTGTGAGTATTAATCCAATTTCTGAAATCTATCAAAGCTTTGGGTTCTCTTCTCAAACCACTAACTTTCTTAGAGAGATCAGCGATGGCATTGAAATCCCCGCCTAAAAAATAGTTCCACTTCGGGTGGGATGTTAACACCAATCCTACTTCATGCCACACGATTGCCTTCTCATGTGTCAATATGGGACCATAAATATTAAAAAGAACAAAATCTACGTTACAACTCAAATGCTTGACAGAAACACACATCCAAGACTTTCTATTGGCAATCAAATTGATTACAACCCGCCTAGGATCCCAGATAATACCCAAGCCCTCTGAGGCACTTGCCACAAGTATCACTTCCCGCTCTAAGTTACCTAGTTGTTTTTTGAAGATTCCAATCTCAGATTGATTAAGCTTGGTTTCTTGGATTAAGGTTAGTTCTTCTTTTGAGGCAAGGATGCAATTCTTTAATATGTTTTTCTTGTTAGGAGCATTTAGGCCCCTAATATTCCACGTTAGGACCTTCATGGTTGAGTGGGAAGGAGCTTCCTCTTCCCTACATTCATGATCAATATTATTTTTGTCTACCCCACAACTTCCTCATCCTTATTTCTAAGCTCAATTATGGATTTCCTACCTTTCTTTTTTGGAATTGATCCACAATCTGGTTTAGTCTTCCTCCTTAGACAATACCCTAAACCCAACTTGTTCTCATCTAAGGCTTTAGCCTCAGTCTGAAGGTTTTGACTCCCTAGAAGAACTGAATCACCTTCATCTATTGTGGTGAATTAGTAAAAAGGACAATCTTTCCCAAAGGCAAGATCCACATCATTCGTAACCTAGTCAATAACAACATTCTTATTGATCTCTATCTGTTGTTCCAGTAAATCCACTTTTTCCCAAACATCCTCTTTGAATTCCTCCGCACCAATTAAATTTTGTTGTAACTCTACTTTATTATTAAGGTCTTCTATCCTCTTATCCCTATTCTTATTAGGGTTTAGACTTCTACTCATACTAAAACTATGGGTTTCATCAACTGAGATTGCTTGAACCGTAACCCTATCTAGTAGAGGGGTTGCTTTAGCTAGCAGAGGAGAGGGTTCATCTAGGGTTCTCAGATGAATCTTTCTTGGACTGTTAACTCGTTAAGTTATTGGCTATTGGGTGATACCTACTATGAGACTTTCTTTGGTTATCTAGTGCCTTTTCAATATTTGATGGAGCCCTAGGGGGTGACTTAATATCTACAGGATTTAAACCTAACATTCCTTTCTTGATTGGGATATATGCAATTGATATAGTGTCCCCATTGTCAAAGACCTATTCATCCACAAGGGATTTACATAGGAAAATGTTGGAGGCGATGATTTCCCATTCATAAAAGGAAGGGTTAAAAGTCCATTTGTCTGCTTCTGAAACTATCTCCATCAGACCGTGAAGTGAGTTTTGAGTATCTAATTGTATGAGAAACTTAATATATTTTGCTAGATCTTTATGCAGACCTTCAACCCCTATAAAATTTCTTAAATGCAAGCCTATAAATTCTATGATTGTCAAGCAATGGAATTCAAATGATAGATGACCTATATTGACCCATCTAACAGTTTTATTGGATTGAAAAGTTTTAGGATTAAAATTTGGCATCTATTCAAAACACTTAAATATATCCTTCATTCAAATTCACTTTGTGTTTCAAAATTTCTTTTTTAATTTCATTGTTACCACAGGTCATAAGGAAGAAATTCAAACCTAGGTTTTTTATCCATACCCGATTTGGAAATTCTTCTTTCCACCATCATTTCATTTCTTAAAAAATTTGAGGTTTCCCATTCAATAAAACAATGATGCCCTTATCATGGAAATAATCAGAATATTCAAACAATGGATCCGAGGGTATCCTAATGCTCTTTTTCTTTGGCAACTTGTCTTGAAGGAATTCTTGATCAGAAAACCTTTCCTTCATAGGCTTTGGATTGTATTTTTCTATGATGGGAGGTGAAGAAAGGGGTTTCCTGCTAAGGGCTAGAAAAAACCCTAGGGCTATTATGGTTGCCTTGCAATTTTGTATTCACCTGCCAATGAGGGCTTGTCCGACACATGAACAACCCGATATTTTTTACCCTTATTCAAATTTCATTCAAGATCTTTCTATAATTTTGGGTGTTCCTCATAGAGCTATTGACAATGCTAGATGAGTTGTAGAGATGATGGGAAACATGCATATTTGGTGCCATGTAGAAGAGGTTCACCCATATTTTCACAAGTAGCTACATGATTCCTCTAGGAATGCAATCTTCTCTTGGCTTTTTTCCATGGAACCACCTGCCACTCTCCTTCCTCATCGCTATGCATCAGAGCGCTTTTGATAGTAGGGAAAGTAGAAATTTGCATGACCGCAAACTTGCAGAGCTCAAAACTTAATTGTATGCTTGAGAGATAGTTAATATTAAAAAATTATGTTTAAAATATATTTTTTAAATAAAAATAATTCAAAATCATAATAATTAAGAATTACAACACATATTTTTATTACAATACTATAAAGGCAACTATTTACCACTATGTGGCACTTATTTTATTGCATTTGATATTAATATCTAATTTTTTTTCCCAATTTACTTATTTCATACATTTTATCTAATATCTAAGTAAAAGAAAATATACTTATTCATATTTTGTTTTTTTGGTCGGTAAACACTTTTTTACTGCTGCTTTGAACTAGTGGGGCTACAGCGAGGGACCCCATCCCCAAGTGCATTCTCTTGTATGGTGAGGTATACACACCTTCATAGTCATTCTCTAAAATCTTGTCACCTTATCACTCCATGCACACCTTACCTCACCACTCTTAATCTCTCCATTCATTCTCCTTATCACTCTACTATATCTCCTTATCTCCCTCCAGAGCTCCATACTCCAAATCCTTGGATGCATACCATGCCTACCACCTCAAAGTATGTTTATTATATCATGCTATGTGAAGGAACCTATGGGGTACCATGATAAACATGGGTCAAATTTCACTGGGACCTCCAGTGTGGCATGAACATCATGATCTTCAATGCACAATCTCCAACAGGAACAACATGTTGCTCAAGCATTTCGCTAGGAACATAGACATTCACTACTTGATTGAGATTCAAACAATGAATGTAGTATCAACATGTCTTGCAACATTGTCGTTGCACTACTGGGTCAGCCCCACCTATTCACATTTCTTGTTTATTATAATATTATTATTTTTACTTGAATTCAATTTTTAAATATTTAGTTTTTCAATATAATATTTCTAAAATATATTAACTACATGATTTTAAAATAAAATTATATGAATATTTAATAAAAATCTAATTATAAAAAATGGAGCGGAGCAAAGCAAGGAAGAGATTTAAGGGGAGAAATCATGTTCCCATAAATGATTTTAGGTACTATGGAAGAAGTTTCTAGGCTCATCATTGTTCAAAGGACTTTGAAGATTGTTGATTGATAGAGGGTTTTTGAGACAACATGGAAGAGAAAATTTGTGGAAAGGAAAGACAAATGGCAGAGAGAGGAGATTGAGGAGTAGCCAAAGTCACATACCTCCTTTTCGTGGAAAGAATTTAGTAACCTTTCCATATAATATTCTAATTTTTCCTCTTTGGCCTTTTGGGATTCTAGTAAATCCTCCTTTATAAAAGAAGGCTTGGTCTTCAGAACATTGGGACATTTTTAAAAGAATAAATGAAGCCCTTAAGCCTTCATATGGTTTTAGGAATCAGTCTTTCAATAAGTCATTGATGAATGCTCATCCTCCTCCTGTCTCCAATATTTTTTGGAGATCAAGAGATTGCAACTTTTATCCCTCCTTTCCAAACAAAATTATATTATTCCACAAGGCTCCTTCAAATCCTCAAGAAAGTTTACGAGCAAGGAAAAGAAATATCAGGAAAAGATTAAGTATGGGATTTCCAAGGGTTAACAATTCATGAATTTCTTCGAGTCATAAGGTGTGGGTTTCAAAGGATCAAAGTATTATAATGATGGTATGATGAAAGAATAAGTATTTGGTAGATTAGTGAGAGGGGGGGGCGTGAATCAGTAAACTAAAATACTGATGTAAACTCCCAAACTCAAATTCAACCACACAAAGTAAACTTATTAATAAAATATCTCTGTCAAGATCAATACTCATAAGATTATGGGTTGACTGTTATAGAAACTTAACAGTAAACAACTTCAACCTTTTAAACATCAAAATGCTTAATCAAATGTCAACATATTCAATCTCTCAATGCTTCCAGTTATCATGTCTTATCAGAATAGTTAGGTAGTTAATCAAATCAACAAGCAAGATCATAACCAAAAAGCATCCACCACTTGACACAAATATTTATACGTGGAAAACCAAAATAGATAAAAGCAACGATGAGATGAGACTCACAAAATAGCTATCTGAACTCTTTTGAAGTTCACCCTATTAGGAGCCATGCCTGTGAAAGCTTTTACAATAAGTCCTGTTAAGAACTGATCCTATTAGGAATCACTCGGTTAAGGGATTTACAAAAATGCCTTGATGAAAAGCATGTACCCTATTAGGAGTAATCTTGGTAGAGGATTTGAGAATCCAAGCTAATGGATCACCTTGTTAGAGGATTTAAGAAGTAACCAAGCTTGTCAAAGCTTACCTGGTTAGGGGATTTCAGTTCTGCTATGATTGTTAGAAAACAACAAGTTTTTCTTGATATGTCTAAATAGAACTACATTTTCTTGATCATATCCTTTTTAAGCTTCAATCTGCCCTTACTCAAACTGTAGATTCATTCTCCGATTAGGCAACCACACACTCAACTGATTTCTGCCAACTTTTGCGAACCCCAAAATAAAACAACTTCATCGACCCTAAAGACAAATCAATTAGGTCGGTAACACAACAAAAACCTAATACTCTCATCAAGATTACAAACAAGTCATTAGAAGCATGACTGTTAGATTTCATAACAATCTCCTCACATTCTTCAAGAAAATTCCAACCCCTCTATGGTCACTGCTTCATCGGACTTATAAATCATCACGCGCTATGCATTAGATGAAATCAACTTTTCTCCTTTCCTAGACAATCAAACACGCCAAAATAACTTGAACTTATCTTCGTATAATGACCACATGTGTTACCATCATTACCGCTCAACATCAGATCTTAAACCAACAAACTAGATCGGTTAGGGTTTAACAAAAACAATTGGTAAGGTTTACCGATTAGATAGGGTTTAACCTTATACATCGGTTTACTGGTTCAACTTACAAACTTACATACCGGTTTGCAACATTTTCCACAAATCTCTTCTTACCAGTTATAAGACAATATAAATAACAACAATATGAACAATATCATAAATACCATTCACCGGTTCAATTGACATCAATGACAATATATCATTTATGCAATCTTCATGCAAATACCGACAATCTCCCCCTTTTGCATTGATGGCAAGACAAATATCAATGCCTCTGATTGCTATTGTGATTAGTGAATAGGAATCTGGGTTTACATACCAAGTATTCACTATCATGCTCTGTTTGTTATCAACTTGATATTGGTTCATCTTGCCAATTACATAATTCTTCTCCCCCTTTGACAGTAATGCCAAATTGAAAGTAAAATAGGCAATGGCAAATTTTCACTGTGCATCAATAACAAACTACAACTTGATTCTCCCCCTATGGAATACATCCACTTCAACATCAATCCATGGAAAATTCTTCAAGTAATTTAGGGACTGATGCAATCAACATCATGCTCAATTGCCCTCATGAAGGGGTACAACCCCTAGTTGTCTTCTAAGACACTCAAATGTAGTCTTAGGCAAAGGTTTGGTAAAAATATCTGCAAGCTGCTCCTTGGTAGAAACATGCTCTAAGATAACATCTTTTCTTTGAACGTTCTCCCTTAAGAAATGATACTTCAATTCAATGTGCTTGGTGCAAGCGTGCAAAACAGGATTCTTAGAAATATTTATGGCACTTTTATTATCACATAAAATTTTAATAGGTTATGAGATCTTCATCTTAAAAACTTTCAAAATGTGCGTCATCCAAATAGCCTATGTGTAATTCATATAAGCTACAACATACTCAGCTTCATCAGCAGATTGTGAAGGACAACTTTGCTTCTTACTACTCCATGAAACAAGCCTTCCTCTTAGAAAGAATTCTCTACTGGTAGTAATTTTTTGGTCATCAACATTTCCTGCCCAATCAGCATCTGTGTACACCTTCAAATCAAAATTTCCTCTATATGGATACCACAATCCATAGTCAACTGTACCTTTCAGATATCTAAAAATTCTCTTGGTTGCTATCAGATGTGCTTCCTTTGGATTCTTCTGGAATCTAGCAACCATACCAACTGCATGGGCAATATCCGGTCTGCTGTCAACAACATAGTGTAATTTTCCAGTCATTGACCTATATTCCTTTTCATCAACTGACTTAGATTCATCTTCCTTGGACAATTTAAAACTTGTAACCATTGGTGTTCCAACTGGTTTACAACTCATGCCAAAAGTCTTCAACACCTCTTTCACATACTTAGATTGGGTAATAAAAATACCATTCTTCATTTGTTGTATCTGCAATCCTATGAAATTTTTTATTTCTCCTACTAAAGACATTTAAAATTCATTCTTCATTTCATCTGCAAAATAGTTGCTCATGACATCATTACCTCCAAATATAATGCCATCAACAAACACTTTACTAACTAGTATTTCATCTCCTTCAGACTTGAGATAAATGTTACTATCATCACTAGTTCTTGCAAATCCTATCTTCATCAGGTGTGTATGAAGTCTTTCATACCATGCTTTGGGTTCCTGCTTTAAGCCATATAAAGCCTTATGCAATTTGCATACCATGTCTTTCTCATTATGATAAGAATAACCATCTAGTTTCTCTCTGTATACCTCTTCTTCCAATATCCCATTCAAAAATGCAGACTTAACATTCATCTGGTATACCTTGAACTTCTTATGGGATGCAAATGCAAGTAAAGTTCTGACACCTTCGGTCTTGTTACTAGTGCAAAAGTTTCACCATAATTTTCTCCTTTTTCTTGTGCATAACCCTTGCAAACCAGCCTAGCCTTGTTGCGAACTACAACACCATCTTCATTCAACTTGTTTCTGAACACCCATTTAGTACCTATAACATTCTTGTTTACCGGTCAGGGTACCAGGGTCCAAGTGTTGTTCTTCTCAATTTGATCCAATTCCTCCTTCATTCCTTTAACCCAATGATCATCACCAAAAGCCTCCTTAGCACTTCTTGGTTCAATGATGGAGACCATGCAAGAGTTCTCTCTAATTCTCCTTCTAATTATTACTCCAACATCCTTATCCCAAATAATCTATTCAAGACTGTGATTCAATCTCACATATCTAGGAATAACATGATCATTCTCTTCAGGTTCAACTTCTTTATCATTTTCTTCATCTGAATTTATCTGATCTGGTTGAACAGGTGCATCAGAATTTTCTTTACCAGTTTCAAATTTAACTATTTCAGGTTCCAAAAGAAAAATGCAAGGATCTTCATCCTTTTTCTCTGAACTGGTTCCTTCTAAAACTTAAGGACATTCATCTACATGAACATCAGCACTCTCAACAATTCTTTGTGTCCATTTGTTGAAACACTTGTAGGCCTTACTCTTGGTGGAATAACCAAGAAATATGCCTTCACCACTCTTAGCTTCAAACTTGCTAATATAATAACCTCTTTTAATAAATAATTTGCTGCCAAATATCTTAAAATAACTAACACCAGGTGATCTTCTATACGAATATTCATAAGGAGTCTTGTCCTTACCTCTTTTCACCAGAACCTGGTTCATTGTGTAGACAGTTGTACCGATAGCTTCTTTCCAAAAGGTTTTTACTACACCACCTTGTATCAACATTGTCCTAGCAGCTTCAACCACTAATCGGTTGTTCCTCTCTACTATACCATTCTGTTGTGGTGTCCTTGGTGCAAAAAGTTATCGCTTGATACCATTCGCATCACAGTACTTAGTGAACTCTTCAAAAGTAAATTCAACGCCTTGATCTGTTCTCAGACATTTTATCTCTTTGACACTCTCTTTCTCAACTAAGGCCTTGAATGCCTTGGATTTACCAAAAGCTTCATTCTTATCCTTCAAGAATGTGACCCACATCATCCTTCAACAATCATTAATGAAGATCATGAAATGTCTCTCACCTTGAATGCTTCTTGTTCTTATTGGTCCACATAGATCTGTATGAACCAAATCTAACAAGTGTTCTGTTGAGAAGGACTTGCTCTTGAAATTTGAAGAAGTCATCTTCCCTAACTAACATTCTTTACAAAGAGCATTAACTGGTTTGTTTAGCTGAGGCAGACCTCTTACTATCTTGGACTTTTTCACTTTAACAATGTTGTCAAAGTTTATATGACAAAATATCCTATGCCAAAGACATCTATCATCTATCTTTGCAATCAAACAATTGCTAACTTTAGGATTAAGATGAAATAGATTACCTCTAGGTTGTTTCTTAGTTGCAATAAATTTACCTTTGTTGTCAATGATTTTGCACATACCATTTCTAAACTCCAGTGGGTATCCTCTGTCATTAAGTTGTGCCACACTTAGAAGATTTTGTTGTAGACCTTCAACCTGATAGACATCGTTAGCACTGCTCTTCCCATTAATAGAAATAACTCTCTTACCTTCAACCATACAGGGTGAGTCATTGCCAAATCTAACAACACCAGCATCAAATTCCTTCAAGGAAAGAAATTTGCTCCGATCATTGGTCATGTGATGTAAACAACCACTATCAATGATCCAATCATTAGAGGTATCCATCCTGGACACTAATGCCTTCTAGTTTGATATCTCTTGCTTAATAGCTACAAACATAATATCTTCACTAGCATCATCATCATATTCATCATCTATGATACCACTGTCAATAGCTACAAGACAATCTCTCTTGCCTTTACCCTTATACTTCTTGAATTTATCTCTCTTGTGTTCATTTTCACCATTAGGACAATTTGTTGCTATGTGACCAATCTTGTTGCATGCAAAGAACTTTAAAGGTAGCTCACCTCTGTATTTGTCAATGTCCCTAGGCAGTTGCTTTGCCAACAATGCTTCAAGCTCCACTAAACTTTCTTCATCATCAACATCTCTGCTGGATCTGGATTCATAGCTCTGGTTGGTATCTCTACTTCTTCTCATAGATGGGTTAGAGACAGAATCCCTAAATGCAGATTCTAATTTCTATACACTACCATCATAGCCATTTAATTCAAAAGAAGCAATTTTTCCAATGATAGAGTCAATAGTTACCTTTATTTTGTCAATGGATTTCAGCTCCTTAATATCTACAACTCGAATACCATAGACCGGTCGTAGGTTTCTCAGTACTATCTCTTTTATCCTTTGACCATACTGCTGGATAATCTCACCTTGAGGCATTCTCATGTCATCAAAATTTCATCTTAAACTCTCCTCTTTATCAATCTTAACATGTTCATCACCGCTATAAATCTCTTCAAGTTTTTTCCATACTTCATATATAGTTTCAAGACCATGAACATATACATATTCACCATCAGACATTGAACTTATAATAGCCTCCAATGCTTGATGATTCTCTTGTTGTTCTTTCTTCTGATCATTAGTCAGAGTTCTAGTAGGTGCAATATACTTGGTTTCTATATGATCCCAACACTGACTACTAAGACTCTTGATGTAAATCTTTATTCTGTCGCTCAAAATTCTATAGTTCTCTATGTTGAACTTTAGACCTTCCTTCTTCATCAAGATCTACATGATCCTTTCCTCAAGTTGTTAGGATTTTAGATTTAAGAGGACCTCAGAAGCTCTGATACCAATTTATGGTATGATGTAAGAAAGTGTCCAGTATATTATTGAGAGGGGGGGGGGGTGAATCAGTAAACTAAAAAACTGATACAAGCTCCCAAACTCAAATTCAAACACACAAAGTAAACGTATCAATAAAATATCTCTGTCAAGATCAATACTCATAAGATTACCAGTTGACTCTTATAGAAACTAAAAGCAAACAACTTCAACCTTGTAGACATCAAAATGCTTAATCAAATGTCAACATATTCAATCGCTCAATGCTTCTAGTTATCATGCCTTATCAAAATAGTTAGGTAGTTAATCAAATCAACAAGCAAGATCATAACCACAAAAGCATTCACCACTTAACACAAATATTTATACGTTGATAAACCCAAATAGGTAAAAACCACAATGAGATGAGACTCACAAGATAGCTATCTGAACTCTTCTGAAGTTCGCCCTGTTAGGAGCCATTCCTGTTAAAGCTTGTACAATAAGTCTCGTTAAGAACTGATCCTGTTAGGAATTACTCGGTTAAGGAATTTACAAAAATGCCTTGATGAAAAGCATGTACCCTGTTAGGAGTAACCTCGGTAGAGGATTTGAGAATCCAAGCTAATGGATCAAGAAAATGTAGTGCTATTCAGATAGATCAAGAAAAACCAAGCTTGTTAGAGCTTACTTGGTTAGGGGATTTTTGTTCTTTTGTGATTGTTAGAAAACAATAGGTTTTTCTTGATCTGTCTGAATAGCACTACATTTTCTTGATCATATCATTTTTAAGCTTCAATCTGCCTTTACTCAAACTATACATTCATTCTACGGTTAGGCAACCAAACACTCAACTGATTTCTGCTAACTTTTGCCAACCCCAAAATAAAACAACTTCATCAACCTTAAATAAAAATCAATTAGGTCGGCAACATAACAAAAACCTAATACTCTCATCGAGATTATAAACAAGTCGGTACAAGGATGACCATTAGATTTCATAATAATCTCTTCACATTCTTCAAGAAAATTCCTACCGCTCCATGATCACCACTTCATCAGACTTGTAACTCATCACGTGCTATGCATTAGATGCAATCCACTTTGCTCCTTCCCTAGACAATCAAACGTACCAAAATAACTTTAACTTATCTTCATACAATGACCACACATGTCACCATCATTACCGCTCAACATCAGATCTTAAACCAACAAACTTGATCGGTTAGGATATAAGAAAAACTAGTAAGGTTTACCGGTTAGATAGGGTTTAACCTTATACACTGGTTTACCGGTTCAACTTACATACCGGTTTACAACATCTTTCACAAAGCTCTTCCTACCAGTTATAAGACAATACCAATAACAAAAACAATATCAACAATATCATAAATACCATTCACTAGTTCAATTTATATCAATGACAACATATCATTAATGCAATCTTCATGCAAATGCCAACATATAATAGAGAAAGCAACAAAAGAATAATCTCAGACATTGATCATTCATTTGATCAAAGATGCTCCCATGGACAGAAGGAAGAGGAAAGTAGCTCCCATATTGAAGTCCAAAATATTTTTGTTGGCGAGGAAATGTAAATGGAGCAAGAGGTAGGGGTATGAAAAATAGAAAGGATTAGAGTATTACTTTTCAAGAAGCAACTCTTTCTTCTCAGATCTTGGATTTTACATAGCGAGCAATAATATGTAAGTTTTGGAAAATCTCTATTGATAAAAAAAGTTTATTTAAATGGGTAGATGAGAACTGGTATGGATTTTTAGATGTTTTCCTAACTGATCAAGGGAACATAGTTTTTTTATGACTCTATTTGAATCCAAAGAAAGGAGAGATTTTGTTTTTCAAACCAAACACTAGTTTTATTATAGTTCGGGTCTTCATATAAAAATTTTGTGTTCAAACTTTAATCCCATTTTAGCCCCTATAAAATTTATCCCTATGCGAATTCAACTTTATAATCTCCCGCTTGAATATAGGGATATTGATATTTTAGAATCCATTAAAAATAGAGTTGGCATCTTCATTAAAATGACTATCTTTTTTGAGAACCGAAATCTTTAGTTCATCTATATTTTCTTATGGATTCTACTAGAGCTTTCCACTCTTCTTTACAAATCCATTCCAGAAATGGATGGACTCAAAACTTGTTTTATGAAGAGTCTTCTTTGGTTTGTGGGATATGTCATCTATCAGATTATCCTTCTTCAGCTTGCCTTGGTTTCTATTGTTCCAGTAGGCATGATCATTATCATCCATACCGATTTATTCCTCCTTCATCTGCTCCAAACCTTTTCTATTTTAGAAAGGTTAGAAATGTAAGATCTCTTCTCAAAAATAGACTCAATGTGGTTCCCCTCAAAAAGCCTCAAGACTTTAGCAAAAATTTCATTAGAGATGGCCTCTATGAGAATAGGATCTTCAAGTTGGTATGTTTCATTGAAAGATATGGAGTTATTTGTTCAAATTTTCTAGGAAGAAGCTCATGATAGTCTCATAGATGAGCTGGCAGATCAAGTGTAGGGGAGGATGCAAAAAATGATGATTAATGTACTAGATATAAGATAGTTGTAGCAACGAACTTAGAGTCTCCCTATGAGATTCCTCCTATTCTAATTCAAAAAGTGGGATGGAAAAGGAAGGAAATTCTTGGTATTATCAGTTGTGATGATGTATAGAAAGTTATAAATATGCCTTTTTAATCTAATTAGAGTAGTCAGAATGATCCATGGATGCCATTTAGTAATAGCGCTAGTGAGGGACCTCCAAAAAAATTGTTGGATATCTTAATCAATGAACATAACCTTGTTATAAGTCTAGAAGAAGCAAGAAGGAATTTATAGCTCTTTTAGATTAAGGGAATGAATATTATGATTAATGCAAGGAACTAGATTGTGGAGGGTAAAGGTCATAAATTTTGGGGTAAAAAATATTATCCTTTTATTTCTAGCATTCAAGGTAGAGAGATAGCCCTTTAGTCAAATGAATGTTGAGGAAGTTCAAGATAGCCCTATTAAAAATTTGATAGAGCATAATTCTCATATAGATAGGGTAGTAGTATTGCTTTCTAAATATTATGAAACATGTTTGGTAGGTGATGAGTTCTCTACTCCAATAAAAGACAAAAGAGGTAGACCATTAAGAATCTCAAAAAAATAAAGGAGAAGCAGTGTGTTGTAACAAACTCATAATCAATAGCATTTTAGAGTCTTCAAACAAATAGACAAAGATCTCCCAATCTATTGTGAAATAAAAATTTGAAGGGATCCTAGTCTTTGCTAGTAAGGAAGCTTGATTTATTTTCCTCTCCTAGTATTGTAGTAAGGAATGAGATCATACATTATTTCATCAAGGACTTTAAATAAAAGGAATCAAAGGATTTTAAGGATTATTGAAATCACCTTTTTCTATAGAACTTTTCCTCTTCAAACCAAAAGGAGAAAGAGTGTCTAGAGGAAGAAAAATCAATTTCTTTGGATTTGGTAGTGGTTTTTGATTTTATAGGCATTTTAGATCCTCAACCTATAAAAGCGAAGACTCTCAGAAAGAAAAAAAAGTTCTAATACAAAAATTCTAAATATTGACGAACTAGAGGAGGAATATATTGGGATAATAAGTGCAAAATTAGTGAAATCAGAGGAAAATGAATTTTTTAAGGAAGATGAATATATAGTTATTTAAGAAAACTACCCTAATAATGATAAACTAGATTGTGGACAAACCCTAGGTAATAAGAGAGGTAGGAAATCCTTTTCGTATCCCTAGAAATTAGACAGTGAAGCAAAGGATCAGATGAAACTATTTACCCTGAGGAGCTCAAGGATGGGGAATATCCTTCCCATAGAAGAATGAAGATCCTATCATGGACTATTAGGGGATTTAATCCCCCTAACAAAATAGTGTTTGGTCAAATGTTGTATAAGATAATCGAAAGTAGATATTATTATGTTTCAAGTGACTGAACTAAGTGGAGAATAGATGATATCCTTCAAAAATAAGTTAGGCCTATGGGAGGTTCAATCTACAGAAGCAGTGAGATCTTGAAGGGGACTGACACTATTTTCGAGTCCTAAAAGAGTGACTTTTGTGAAGATACGAAGTAGTAGATATTGGCTTGGAGGTTTTTTAAGAAAAAAGAGTGGTGATCTCAACCTTTTAATCCTCAATGTTCATGGGCCAACTTATGATAACCACAAATTGGAATTGTGGAGGGATTTGGAAAATTTCTTTCAAACTATCCATTTTGAAAATATTATTCTAGGAGGATATTTCAATGCTATTCTTCACGTATTAGAGAAGAGCAGAGAAATTGAAAAT
The DNA here is from genome assembly GCF_030272615.1 of Cryptomeria japonica. Classification (NCBI taxonomy): domain Eukaryota; kingdom Viridiplantae; phylum Streptophyta; class Pinopsida; order Cupressales; family Cupressaceae; genus Cryptomeria; species Cryptomeria japonica. The sequence goes on from NC_081405.1 coordinate 223,107,013, forward strand.
GAGTCTCAATCTTAAATTCACTATACGAATTGGGTAGCCAAGAATAACTTAATGGAAATAAAAATTAAGAATGACATCTTTACTTGGAACAACAAGAAGTTAGGATTTGTTTATAAAGCAAAAAAACATGACAGGTTCTTCTTCAAAGATGACCTCTCCACGTTCCCTTTTGAATTTAAATCCCATATCAAGCCTTCTTTGGGGTCAGACCATTTTCAAATTTAATTTGAAATTTTGGGGAAGAATAAACTGTTGAACTGCCCATTTAAGTTCGAGAAAATATGGATGAAGGATCAAAGATTTTTTGAGTTGATAGAAAGTTGATGGAAGGAAGAACATTTTGAGGGTTATAAACTTTTTTTTTTGGTGCCCAAACTAAAATCCATAAAACAAAAAATATTAAAATAGAAAAAAGAACATTTCTTCAACATTTTTGAATGAAATCAAAAGCTGAGGAAGAATTGGATGTTGAATGAAGAATTTATTAGGCAAAGTATGATCAAAATAGTTTTGTCAAAAAGTAGGAGCTTCTCAAAGAATAAAAAGAACTTTAGTCCAAGGAAGAGATATTTTGGAGGCGGAAGTCTAGAGAAGTGTGGTTATAATTAAAAAAAAATCATAATAGAACCAAGAAAAGAAGGGATATAAATAAGATTTTTAAAATTAAATATGATTTGAAAAATATGAAAGAAGATCCTAAGGAAATATTAAAACAGACAATGTTCCTTTTCTCTAAAATCTTAAACAATTGGGAAGAGTCTAATCTTGAGTCCTAAAATGCATTATTGAATAAGATTTTAACAGACAAATTTTTAGAATTTTCTCTCAATCAGTTTTATCCATATAAAGCTCCAGGTTCGGATGAATTCCCTACAAGTTTCTTTCAAAAATGTTGGCATATATCAAGAGAGGAGATAACAAAGGCTTTACAAACAACGAGGAATTCGGGAAGGTTTTAAGGGAAATCAATAATACTTTTATTGCATTAATTCCCAAGAAATAGAAGGCATTGAGGTTCAATGAACTTATGTTATCAGTCTTAGTGAATGGATCTCTAGCAGGTTTTTCTTGAAATTTCCAAAGGTCTTCATTAGGGGGATCCCATTTTCCCTTTCCTTTTCATAATAATGGTAGAATATTTTGGAAGTGCTTTGAATAAATCTCAACATCATGATCTTCTCAGAGGTATTTAGATTATCAAATGTAGTAGAAGTAGTCCCTCACCAATAATTTGCAATTGACACTATGCTTTATAGACATTCTAATAGAAAGGAAACAACTAAATTTAGAAAGACTCTTATAATTTATTGTAAAACATCAGGACAATAGGTAAATCAACTTAAATCAAAAGTATTCTTCTTCAATGTTAAGCCTATAATAGAGCAAGAGATACAAGTTCTATTGGGGTTTAAATCAAAGAAACTTCCTTGTTCCTGTTTAGGTCCACCCTTAGAGAAGGGATGGAGGTCCACCAAAGTATGGGATCCAATTGGTGAAAAAATGGATTAAAAAATAGTCTTGGAGAACTGAATGGTTATCATGGGCAAGAAGAGTTACTATGTTGAAGGTAGTCCTCTCAGCTCTTCCAATTTATTTAATGTCTTGTTTATCTCTTTCAATTGGAGACAACATAAAGTGAATAAAATGAGATCCTTTTATTGGAAATGTATGGATGAGAAGAAGAAAATAACATTGGTTTCCTAGGCTAATATATGTAGACCTAAAAACATTGGGGGAGTTGGCTTGAGAAACCATCTATGGAAAAATAAGGCCCTAGGAACTAAGCTTCTCTAGAAATTATATAAGGATTCAAATTTGAAATGGGTCAGAATTCTCAAAGGGGAATATTTAGAATATATGAGTTTGAAAGGTGTCTTTAGGACTCAAAATCCCTCAAAAGGATCAAGGGTATGGGACTTTTTATTAAAATGTAGAGATCTAATCTCTAATCAGATTTCTTGGGATGTGGGAGATGGTCTAAGAGCTCTTTTATGGTCAGACTCTTGGGGAGGATCACAGGGACTTCACTCACTAAGCAATATTATATCATATGTATTCATATGAAGGTTTTAAATATCCCATAAATGAGGGTACAATATATTGCCTATCGATGAAAATAGGGGGCTTTTTAATTCGGGCTATAAAAAAAATATAATATCTAGTGAAAATAGGGGGGCTTTTAATTCAAGCTATGTATTAGGAGGGTTGACAAAAAAGGAATTTAGGGCAATACTTTTTTAAAATAGGGGGATTATTTAGTATGCCATAAATGCACGTGCTATAACTTAGGTTCACTAAGTGAAGCCCCCGTGGGGAGGATATCCTGCATTGGTAAAAATGATGAATGTCAACAACATTAGGGAAATATGTAAAAGAAATTGGGGAACTCATGTTAGAGATTATATAGGATTTCATGAAGGGGATTCTTCTTTAGGATGGAAATAGATTTTCTTTTAGGATCTCCCTACTAGAAGAGAACAAATATCGCAATTAAAGGAAATCTTGTAGAACAAGTTTATGTCATTTCAAATTGGATTAGATTCATTGATTTGCATAGAAGCAAACTCAAGGAGCTACAATTCTAAAGATGGTTATAGATCAATAATAGAAAAACTAAATATTCAAAGGACTAAGATCCCAACTTATCTTTGTTGGGATAAAATGTGTCTACCTAAAGTAGGTTTCTTTGCGTGGGAAACCCTTCAAGGTAGTATTCTAATAGTAGAGTGGTTTAGGAAGTTAGGGTTTGTAGAGTAGAGTGAAGAGTCTATTGTGTTTTCAGGTAGTAAATAAGCGTAAATTGCATAATCAGGTATCAAAGAGTGAATCACAACTCTAATCTAAACAATATTACTCCTAAATGACAATAGAATAATGCAATATCAATTGAATTGAAATGAAACTAATTAAAATCTCCCTCAATTGACATAGCAAGGATTCCATTACTCTTCTCCATTATTGTTGATGTAGGGGGCTCTCAAGTATTGCACTTGATTTCCTGCATAAGATAGACAATAATATTGAAGACTGTGATTCTAGACTGAAATTGAGAAAAGAGGTTGAATTTATAGATTTTCAACACAAAGAGGTGAGAATTTGAACTCAAGCGTTGATTAATAGATAACTGATTTAGATTGATCAGTGAACTCAATTGATTGATTTGTTAACTCATTTGATTGAGTAGTCAACTGGATTGATTGGAGAGAACTTAATTGATTGACCAGTAGACTGAATAGACTAGCTAGTTGACTAGATTGATTGATTAGAATAGAGAATTGATTGGTGAGATAAGTGGATTGATTTTGACTGAAAAAGAGATGATTGATGAGTTAACTGAGTTAACTGATTAGACAACTAATTTGATGAATTGGTTCTAATTTTAGCATGTGTTGTAGGAATTTAAAATTGAATTTTCTTTTCATTTTCAATTTGGATTTGAATTTGGTCATTCGAATGCTGAAATGCACATGAAATTAACTAAAATTCAGATTTGGTGAAATATGAATTTGATGATTTGGAATTAAATGAAATTAATTGAAATTTGAATTTGGGAGAAAATGAAATGAAATTAGATGGAATTAAGTGGAATTATAATTTGGGGATTTGGAGGAATAAGTTAATTAATTTAAATGAAATTACTTAAACATTAGAGATTTAATTAATTAAATAATAAATATTATTTTATTAAGGAAAAGATTGTAATTAATTAAATAGTTAATATTTAATTAATAATTGAAATAGGGTTAACTGATTAAAATGATTTGAGAATAGAAATAGAAGAATTAGAAGTGTTGAAGGGTGATGATTTGAATAAAAAGTTAATTTAATCAAATAATTAGTGTAGAATTAATGAGACATCTTTAGGTGTCTACATTTGCCCCTCTTTGAGACAATGTCTAAATGATGTTGTTTCAAAGAAAATGAAAAGAAAAACTACCCTAGTATGCCCTGGTGACACTAGGGTATAATTACCCCTCAGAAAAAGTGGTCAAGAAAATGTGAAATGGAGACCAGTTTTTTTCAGAAATGGATGAAGTTTGAAATGTTTTCAATCTCATTTTCTATGTGCACAACTGCATTGAAGCTATAGGGGTCCATAGGCATTATGTTGAGACCCTAATTTTGAGCTTGTAAAATGAATATTGGTATTGATTTGAGCTCATTTGCATTGTTTTGTTTGAAAGAAGTCCCTAGAGATATTACTGCTTTCAGTGTCCTTGGAGCGAAATCGCAGGTCACAAAGTGAGGCTGCATATATCCGAGCGAGCGCGGTTGTATCAGAGACCTCCCAACATTGGTGGCATGGTGAGTTGCATGATTTTCTACTTGTTTATGTCTTTATTTTGCAAAAAAATTAATCGTTTTTTGGTGTTATATATGTCATTAATTTTGCAATTGACTATCTATATTGCCTCAATTGATTTAATCATGTCTCAATTGATGTAAACACTTCACATTTGATATTTTATGCTGCATTTGATTATATTGAATCACATTTGACAAAATTGGATCGCAATTGAAAGTTTTGACTCACAATTGATAATATCGCATCACATATAATTTTGATTCGCATTTCGCATAAGTATGTCACATTTGATAATCTTACTTCATAGTTGATAATATCATTTCACATGACAATAAAAGTATTTTTTTTCTTCTTATTTATGTGTCCTGACAGTTTTGATGACGTAGCTGACTCATTTTTTATATTTTCCAAATGCAAGCGTATTATCCAGTACTTCTTGCTAGGCAAACAAGGCCAGATGGTCTTGATCAACATAATGAGTTGGATCCAGAGGATACCACTTTGATAGGATAGACTGGATTGTATTATATAGCGCATTTGCCTAAGGTTACGACCAACAAGGCCATGATTACTACTTTGATTGAGTGGTGGTATTCAAAGACATGTTCTTTTCATTTACTGACAGGTGAGACATCCATCACACTTGAGGATGTGTGGCGTATTTTACACATTCTGATATGTGGTTGACGAGTTACTTTTGATCGTCATGATGGTATCTCTAGTTTGCATACATTTTTTGAGTGTGAGGAGAAAGATCTACATATCTATGGTCGTTACAAGATTCGTTGGGATGATTTTGATTATGATGATCTCACCATTGTGCTTTCTTGTATTGTTGTTGGATTATTCATTCGTGATAGATGTGCCCATGGTTTTCCTATTGGATAGGGACGTGTCATACATGATATGATTATTGACAGACGTGTGTTTTCTTGGGGTCCTTGTCTTCTTTCCACTTTGTATCATCAGATGCATGGGATTGTTTACTTGCAGCAGAAATCAATTGGATGTGGTATTGTTTTTCTCCAGACATGGGCTTGGGAGCACATAGCCATCTTCCATCCTATGTTACATATGGATTTAGAGCCAGATCAGCCATATGCTTTTGGGTATACTATTGGTCTGAGGCATAGGGCATCAGGTAACATCTTGTATTGGCATCATTAAATTGATATCTTATAGTATTTCTCATGGAGACCTTATCTTACTTTCCTTGGTTGGACTAATGATGCTCAACATCTTCCTTTTGGTCGACATCAGAGATATCTTATTGGTCGAGATGTGGGTGGTCATAGTGTTTTTGATATGTATCTTCCCAACCATGTACTCAGACAGTTTGGGGAAGTCCATGGTATTCTAGAAGTGACAACTTTTTTTGCTCACACTACTCGAGAGGTTGGTGATTGGGGTGCTTGTGTGTAGCCTCATGTTGCTATTGGTGAGTTTGATGCTCTTTATCTTATTTTGTAGGGATGGCATGTTGGTGTAGCAGATCCAAGGTCCATAATGCAGTATAGTGTATGGTGGATACAACAGAGGCCTATACCTTTGATAGATCTGACAGTTCTGATTGGTGCTCCACAGATTAGACATGGCAGGGGTCCTAGGGGGAGAGGTAGAGGTGGAGAGGGTGGATATGGAGGAGGTAGGGGTAGATATGGTAGAGGTGTAGGAGGTAGGGATGGAGGAGGTAGAGGTGGAGGGGGTATAGATCTGATAGCAGCGGTTGCAAAGAAGGTGGATAGTGGAGAGGAGAATGTGGATATTGGTGGAGAGACTGTATCCATGAGCAGTTATGATTAGAGTGATGAGTCAAGATCGGGGTCATTGAGCAGTGGTGGAGATAAGGGTAGGGATAGTGGTTATGATGTGGAGATGTCCCATGCCGCGGAGTCTGTAGGTGCCAAGAGAGGAGATGAGAGATTGAGAAATTAGGTTAGGCATTTAGAGGACTTGGTTGCTACTTTGCAGTAGTGGCAAATGAAGGATAGAGATCAGTATCCGCATGTGATGGAGGAGTTGACTGCAGAGAGGGATCAGATAGCTACTAAGAGAGATCAACTATAGAGGGAGAGGGATGAGGCAGTTAGGAGAACTTAGATCACCATGGATGCATATGATCAGTTATTTGGGCCAATGATAGAGGCACATAGCTAGGCAGATAGATATTTTGCTGCTACATAGGAGGATATTTATTATCGAAAGGCTTATGAGAGAGCTATTCCTAAGGATTAGAGGGAGTCTAGTTTTAGTGCTTTTATGGGGAGAAGATCAATTTGATCTACCTCTCAACAAACTAGTAGTGGGGGAGTGGTGGGTCCAGCTAGAGCACCATCAGGACAGGTTGGAGTTAGTAGAGATGCACCTACTAATAGAGGCAGTATATATTGAGAGATGGGATATTGATGTTGAAGTTGTAGATACGATGTATTTTGACACATTTCTATATGATATATGATATGCATTCTTGATGAGGTTTTTGATGGTGAACTTCATGTTATAATGTTTCTTTATTGTGATGATGAATGCAATATGAATGTGATATCATGCAATGATTTTATGTAGCTTTATGTTGTGATGCATAATGGTTGATGAAAATCTTATTATAATTATGAAATTATTATGGAATGATAATGTAATGTGATGATGTTTATTTTTGTGTGTCAAAATATGTGTTGAAAACCTTGGAAATAATTTTAGTTGTTAGACATAGAATAGATATGAAATGATTAATTAACTGAATCAATCTTTGTTTATTCTAGATTTTGATGTGATAATGGCTGATTTGATAGAAATGTTGATGAGAAAGTCTTCATTGCTTTATTTGTAGTGCAATATATTATCATCATTGAGCCTTATTGTATAACAATGGAGCTTATTACACCAGGGTGTGAGGAACCAAGATGTATAGATATCTCATTGCAAAGAAACAAACACATCATAGATAAGGAATGAACCATCCATTCTGGGAATTACAGTAGGGGTCGAGGTATGTGTGGCATTCACAAGCTGAATGCTCCTATCATAGACACCCACTAGAGAAATTGCCCTAGAACTTCATTGGTTCAAACCACAAACAACAAACAAAGAAAAGGATCATTCCCATGATGGCTTCTCTAGTCACTTTTGGACATCCTTGAGTAGCTTAAAGAAATGATCTTTGCCAATTTGATAAAAAGAGTCAACCAAAAATTAACAAAATTCAATAGTTAGATTGATTGTGCCTTTGCTTTGATATGTTTGATGTGATTTTGATAATGTCTAGTTTCAGATGTTTTGGACCTCATATAAGGCCGATCTGTCTGGTTTTGAGTATACCGATTTTGTTTAAGACAAGATGTTGATCACATTGATAGTTTGATAGATCGATATATTAGACCGTTGATCAGTTTGATTGCAAACATTTTGACAAGATAGTTGTAGCCTTTTTTTAACTTCTTGTGAAGTGTTTTCTAGACATATGTTGGGGTGTTTGATTCTTGCGAGACAATTTATTGCAAGTTTTAAATTGATATTTGAATGTTTTTGGATTTTTTGGGTCGATATTGATTGTTTTTTTAATTGGATTTTGGAATATTTCTGTATGTTTAGGATTTTTTCAGAATCATTTTTTTGAATGTTTTGAATTTTTTCAGGACTTTTATCTGAATGTTTTTCATTGATTTTCTATTTTTTGATGTTTATGGTATTTTATTAGGATTCTATATGATTTGGGGAATTTTTCTAAGATTGTTTATCAAATGTTTAGGATTTTTTCAGTATCGTTTTTTATTGTTTTTGGTATTTTCTTAGTTATCATTTTTTTTTTTGGATTTTTTCAGTTATCATTTTTTAGTTTTTTGGATTTTTTCAGTTATGCCCCCAAGTGCAGACCTATGATAATGATATGCAACATATAGGTGGGGACAATGAATTTTGTAGGATGTCCAACCAGCATGCAATTCCTATTCAAACAAGAATGAGTGTGTGTGTCTTTCATTCTGAAATGCACTAATTGGATTAAAGGTGAGAAACGTTTCAGAGATAGGAGTTCAATCCATTCTTAAAAAGACTTTGACCATCCAACTTAACACACCTTGTAACCAATATTTATGAATGGAGCACGGAAAACTTCTCCATCAATTCTTGAAACTTTGATCTTTCTTTTGCCCATGTATGTGAAATTCAGTTTATTCTAACTCTTATAACCATCAAAGACCCTTGGAATCCTATGTGGCTAGCTATGTGAGTTATTTGACTTCAAAAGCATCCTAGATAGAGCCTCACTACCATTAATCTTTTAGGGCTCCTACAAGGTTATGCACTGTAATCTCTCTAACATTGCTCCATTGCTAGTAGGCTTCCGTAGCCCTAATGAAGTTATTTGCATGTTCCCATAGTCAAGCTTATTTTTGTCGAACTTGTATGTGTGATATTTAAATAAGATATCATTTTTCTTTTTTGTTTTGCCTTGAGATTGACATAACACTTTTTTTTTTCTTGCCTTGACTTGTAAGTAATGAAACCTACTTGGGTATGACAATTACAATGGCACTAAAGGAGGATATTGGATTTTTCACTAGCCATATGATCAACTAGGTATCTGTAATGACTTAGAGTTTTGTATTAATGTGTGAGATATAGCAATTGATATATTTTGGGTAACAAGAATTGATAAAGAAACCTCTACCCAACCAAGGATAAAGCATAATCACAATGTGACGTTGAAGATGAATGACTAAAGACCTCCTAAAGACTTCATGAATAGGTATCTAGGAAATGAGACAACCTTTGTTCCTTCCAGTGTAGACAGGTGAATGACTCTAACAATCACCATGTTTTATTAATGCAACTATATGAGAAAGGGATAATGCAATGCGGTAAAGAAAAATGCAAATGTTGTATGAAAAAATGAAATTAACCCACCCTTAGATGTAATATATTTTTAGCTGCATATTGTTGATGGGATTCGGGAGTGAATCTCTCTCCATTATTTGCAAATTATAAGTGCCATTTCCAATTACTTTTGTTATGACAAAAGGACCTAACTAGTTAGGTTCAAACTTTCTTGGTTTTTCATGTTCAACAAGGTTCCTTTGATTTTCTTTAAGAACGATATCTCCTATTTTAAAGCAACGTGGGTTGACTCATTTGTTGTAGCTTCTTCTCATTCTATTTTGGTAGCCTTGTAAATGGTTTAGAGCGCTTTTTCATTTTTCATCTAGGAATTCTAATTCTTCCAAACGTGCTACTCTATAGTTTTCTTCTGAGATAATGTTTTCTAGAGAGACTCTTTGGGATGGAAATTCTACTTCGATAGGTAAAATGGCTTCTGCACCATAAACTAGAGAGAATAGTGTTGTACTAGTTGTCGTGTGGATACTAGTTCGATAAGTTCATAGAGTTAAATTTAGTTGGAGATGCCAATCTTGTCCACTATCATTGACAACTTTCTTTAAAATTTTCAAAATAGTTTTGTTTGTTTCCTCAACTTGACTATTGCTTTGGGGGTAGTAAGGTGCTGCAAAACGTTGTTGGATGTTAAATTATTCGCAAAGCTCCCACACTTCTTGATTTTTTAAGGGTAGTCCATTATCAGTTACAATGCACATGGGTACCCCATACCTACAAATGATATAATTGAAGATGAATTTAGATATTTATTTTCTTTTTGTGAAAGTCATCGAGATTAATCGAACCCATTTAATGAAATATTCTGTAGCTGTGAGAATAAACTTATGCCTGTTGGAGGAGGTAGGATTTATTTTCCCTACAAGATCTAATCCCCATTATGAAAATGGCCATGGTGATGTTATTGGCTGAAGATCTTGAGCAGGTGCATGAATGAGTTTCCCATGTATTTGCCATTGCTTGAATCTTTGGACATACTTGTAAGCATCCTTTTCCATTGTAGGGCAATAATAACCTGTTCGTAATAGTGTTTTTGCTAGAGCAGGTCCAGAAGAATATGTGCCACATATTCCATCATGAACTTATTTTGAGGCAATTTGTGCCTCTTCAATATCAAGGCATCTGAATAAGGTGTTGTCTATACTTTTTGGTATAAAGTATCAACAATAATTGCATGTTTTGATGATTGTCGAATGAGTTCCTTCCTTTGACTTCATGAAAGATCGGGAGATATATATTGATCATGCAAGTATGCATATATATCTTTGTACCATGGAGACTCGGCTCCTACTATCATACATATTCAATGGATGGTATTTCATAAGATAGAACAATGTGTTGTTCCACTTTAAATTTAAAGTGAGTTCCATCATGTGGCATATCCAAGAGAGATCCTATTGTTGCCATTGGGTCTGCTAGCTTGTTTTGCACTCTTGGTATCTGTTCAAATGTGATCTTGGTGAAGTGTTGCATGTATTCTTCCACCAATTGTTTTTGTGGTTGTAACTTATCATCTCTTCTATTGTAATCATCATTGACTTGATTAATAATGAGTTGTGAGTCTCCAAAGACTTGTAGGTCTTTGATCTTCCATTGCAGTGAAATGCACAGTCCTACCACCAGGGCTTCATATTCAACAATGTTATTGGTGTAAGGGGAACTAATCCTGAATGATTTGGGAATTGAATCTCCTTCAAGAGTTATGAATAGAATTCCTGCTCCTGCTCCATGATTTGTTTGTGAACCATCAAAGAATAATTTTCAATGTGTTTGTGTCAATAGTGTAAATACCGATTCATCTAGGAAATCTATCACCATTGGATGATTATCTTGTAAAGGTCCTTCTACAAGTTGTTCTTCTATGATTTTTCCTTTTATATCTTTTCTACTAACGTATTCGATGTTGAATTCACTGAGTATCATGACCCACTTTGCAAGTCTTTCGGTTCGTTTTGCTCTATTCATCGGGTATTTGAGTGGGTCAAATTGTGCAACTAGTTGTACTTTATGACTCAACATATAATGTCTTAGTTTTGTGGTGCAAAGACTACTGCAAGACATTCTCTTTCTATTTGTGTGTAGTTGATATCATATCCAATGAGTATTCTACTAATGTAATAGACAGATCTCTCTTTTCCTTTTTCATCCTGTTGCAATAGGAGAGCACCTAAAGAGGAATTTGTTGCAGCTATATATAGGAGTAATGGTTTCCCATGTATGGGTGGAACCATTATTGGAGTGGACAATAGATATTATTTTAGTGTCTCGAATGCCTCTTGGCATTGTTGTGTCCACTTAAATGTAACACCTTTACTTAAAAGATGTTGAAATGGTTGGCACTTTTCTGCCAATTGGGCAATGAAGTGCCTTATGGATTGTAATCTCCCTTGTAGAATTCTGAGTTGTTTGAGCATAGTAGGTGATGGCATGTCTAAAATATCTTTCACTTTCTCTGGATCTATCTCGAATCCGCGATTGGATATAATGAAGACCAAGAATTTGCTAGATGTGACCCCGAAGATGCATTTTTTTGGATTTAGTATTACATTGTATTGCTCAAGTCTATCAAAGATCTTAGCCAATATGTTTAAGTGACTATCCATTGTTTTGGACTTTGCTAGCAAGTCGTCTACATAATCTCCCATGATTGTGTGTATCATGTCATGAAATAAAGTGGCCATTGCTCTTTGATAAGTGGCACCTACATTTTTAAGGCCGAATGACATCACATTCCAGCAATATGTTCCCCATGGACAAGTGAATGTTGTTTTAGGTTGGTCTTCTGGTGTAATTTTGACTTGATTATAACCAAAAATATCATCCATGAGTGATAGTATTTCATTTCTAGTTGTCAAGTCTACTATGATGTCTATGTTAGGGAGTGGAAAGTCATCTTTGGGGCAAGCCTTGTTAATATATTTTAAGTCGGTGCATATCTTGATACCTCAAGTATGTTTGGATACTGGGACTAGATATGAAATCCATTCAGCATAGTCTATAGGTTTGATGAAATGCACATCTAATAATTTTTGTAGCTCAATTTTGACTAACAAGGGTATGCGAGGATGCATCTTCCTGAGATTTTGTTTGTATGGTTTTACCCCTGGAAGTAAAGGCAAGTGACACAAGACCAATTTTGGGTCTAATCCAGGCATATCTACACAAGACCATGCAAAATTGATTGGTCTTTTCGTAAAAATATTGATAAATTTCTCTTTTTCCACTGGATCAAGGGATTTTGCTAGGTGAGTGTTACGAACTTTATCAGCATCACCGATGTTGATTTCCTTAGTTTCTTCTACCAGTAATGTTGACCATTCTTTATCAATAGGTAGGGCATCTATTATGCACTCGACTTTATCATCACTGTCATGATTAAGAGAGGAAATTGCTTCTCCAAAATATGCAGTTCTATCCAAATCTACTACAGAACCAACTTTGTGATCATTATAAGGGAATCCATCCCTTGCCCCCAAGAATTAAGCTATGGATTCATCATTTTGAAACCAATATAATTGTGGCTTTCCTTCTTGCCCCCATTCAATTAAGCATAGATGCATGAGGAGCAAGTATTTGTTTCCTATTGTCTTAGAGGATCCTGATATCATACATACTTGGTTATAATATGTTGTTTCTTCATCATAAATTGGCAGTGGGTTGTCTTCATTGTTAGATGGAAATTCATAGTCATGAGAATTTGTGATGCTTTCCATGTATGTTTGACTTTATGATTCTATGTCAGTTATCTTCTCTTGTTCTAGTAACTAAGTTTGTTGTAAATGAGTGGATCTCCTTTGTATTGTGGATACCCTTCTTAAGCCTGGTATTATTCTTTGCATTCTTTCTTCATCTGATTCAAATGGAGGAGCTGAAGTCATTTCTCTTGGCAAAAGTATTGAAATTAACCAAGTATTTGGTTCATCTACTGGTGTTAAGAATGTATCTATTACCATGTTTGCTTGTGTAGATGATTCAGGTATTGTACTGATAGATGTATCTATGAAAGGTTCTTGTAGAGGTTGCCTCAAGTCTTCACCATTTGATTTTGTGATAGGAGATGTTGGTGGTCTCTTTCTTTTTTGAGGTGGAGAGAAATACATCTTTATTGATGACTGATTTTGAGGTACGTATTCTGAGGGTAACCTTAGCTTGTTCAATATATCCAATGTATGTTGTCTAAATTATGTTATTTGTGGCACTTATTTATATTTCAAGCCTTGATTATTTGGGTTTTCATGTGGTAAAATAGGTTCAAGTATTACTTGCTTTTGTAGTCCTAATCCTATGGTACCATCATACCCATTTTTTTATAACATCTTGAAGTCATTTCCATATTGATGTAGAGGTATCTTGGGTACTACCATGTCATCTTCTTCTCTGTATATCCAATGAATGATATCTTCATTTAGAGATTCTTCTTGTAGGTCTCCCCATCTAATGAAAGAACAAGAATCTAAATACTTTACTATTTATTTTCCTTTATGTTGCTTCATTGTTGTGTTCTAAGGCTTCCCAAAGAACCTAGGATAATATGATGATTGTTTTCCGCCTGTTGTGCTTGAAATGGAATATTCTCCACAACCAGTTTATTTAATATGTAGAGAAGATGTGGTTGGTGTATTTTTCTCTATTTTTTTAATTGATAATGGATCCATTTATAGGTGAATAGGAGCTTCCTGATTTTTTGGTACTTGATTGTCTGAGCTTGCCCTTAAATACTTACAGCATTGAAAAGGGTTTGGGTCACCATGGACAATAATCTCTATACCATTGTATGGGAAATTTACGCATTGGTGAAAAGTTGATGGTACTGCTTGCATTTTATTTATCCATGGGCAACCTAATATCTCATATTGTACCCCAATTCTCTATCTAGTACTTGAAAGGTGATATTTTTTGTAACTAGTCCCACTTGTACTGGTAAAGTCACCATACCTTTAGAAGGGCATTCCTCATCATCATAGGCTTTGATATTGATTCTCTTAGTAGAGTCAATATAATGTTCACAACATCCTAAAGATTTGATCAAATGTAGAGTGCATATTTTGAGGCAAGTGCCACCATGTATAAGTACTCTTCAAACCTTTTTTCGATCAATGAAAGCTTCCAAGTGCAAGGGATCATTATGCGTGAGTCGGTTTGTAGGGATATCTTGTTAAGTGAATGTGACCTTTGAAGCTACCAAGTTTCCAACCATTGATTGAAATGTGTTCTCATCAATATCTCTAGCAACAATCAAATCTTGTAAGGCTTTATCCAAGACTGCTTTATGGGTTGGTGATATGTGCAATAACTCAAATAGTGAAATTTGGGCTGGTGTTCGTTTCAATTTATCCACCATATTGTAGTTGCTAGTTATTGAAGGTTGGTTTGAAGGCACTCCTTGTAATGTGACTTTTGTTATTCTAGTGATGACAACACAATCTCTGCTTTTAAGATTCACTATGATTGTAGCTACCATTTCATGTCCTTCACTTAGTGTGTTAATGGTATATTCAAATGCTACATTGGTATAATTGGTAGTATTGTTTTGTGCACTGGAACTGGATGCCTTTCCTTTGTCATGTTTGAAAAAAGGATCTTTGAAAATGGTATGATCTATATTTTTTGCTTTATTATTATCCACAGTAATGTCACCTTGATCAATGAGATCTTGAATGAGGTTCTTCAATTTGTAGCAACTTGTTGTCTTGTGACCCTTATTACGGTGATATTCACAAAAATCATTGTCATTCCACCAAGCAGGCTTAAATGGACTTGGTTCATATGGCCTAGCTTCTAGTAAAGTTATGGCATTGCTTTGTATCAACTTCTTCAGTTTTGATTCAATACGTTCTCCGAGGGGTATACAATTCCTTCTGGGTATGTCTATCCTTCGAGGCCTTGGATTACTTGACTGTAGTGCATTGGTGTAGTTTGTCTGAGATTGGTTCTTAATTGGTCCTTGTAGAGATATTGTTGGTCGAGCTCTGTTTACAAGACGTGCATCAACAACCTCGTCATTTGTGACATTTTTGTTTCTAGATTAAAATTTTGGTCTTTTATTGTTTGTGCTGGTGGTTGGTCCACTATCCTTGCGGTGTTTCAATGTCCCTTGTTCTAATAGGGCTTTCTCACATTTGATGCCTTTTTATGTTATGTCTTTAAAATTATTCAAGCATTTCATTTGTAATGGATATTTAATCGGAGGCACAAGATTTTCATTAAAGATGTCTACTTGATCTACTTCAGGGATGTGACTAAGACATCTGTGATATAGGCCTCTCCATCTTTGTAAGAATATGGTGAAAGTCTCACCTTCTTTTTTCTTTGTTGCACACAAATCCATTAAGGTAATCGAATTATCTATGTTGAAGGTAAAGTTGGATATAAATAACTCAACCAATTCTCCCCATGAAGTAATTTTCGGTGGAAGGTGTTAAAACCATTCTAATGTTGTCCCTCCTAGGCATTTGGAAAATAATCTCATCAATTATGTATCATTGTGAGCTACTTCAATACATGTCGTGAAGAATTCTCTTATATGATCCTGAGGATCTCCTTTCCCTCTATATTTGTCAAAATTTAGAGTTTCGAAATGTGGGGGAAATGGTGGCATGTATAATTTCCTATCAAAAGGATACAAACAAAGCTCCTCCATGGTGTAGCTCCTTTTAACATTACCCGCTTGTATACTGGCCATTTTCTTTTGAAGGTTCTCCATTTGTTGAGTTAGAAGTTCTATCTGGGTTATTGGTGTAATGACTTGATGAATGTTTCCCACAAAAGGCATTGTGTTTGAGTACCTTTGAGCTCGCTGAAATGTAGTCAGACTAGGTAACTATGTCCCATAAGTCCCAGTAGGTGGCATGAAATATGGAAATTGTAGAGTAGTATTTGGCTGAGCCAAGCTAGTTGTCCCTTGATTCACATCTTGGCTATTGTGGGTGGAACCGACCGAAATTGTTGGTTGAGTTATATTTGCCAAGGTAGTGGTGTGAGATATTGGATCTTGTAGTGTCATATTTGGCGTTGTCCATATTGTAAGATTGGCATTTTCTGGTGTCACTGTTGACTGTGTTGAGGTTGCAACCATATTAGCATTTTGAGATATACCTTGCGTTGATGTAGAAACTGTTTCTCATTTTTGTGTTGTAACTAGCATTTGAGGTACATTCTGATTTAATGTCACACCTTGTGGCAAGATTATTGAAATAGCTACTCCTGGCGGTAACTTGGCCCCATTTTGGACTAAGAGAGCGAGATATCTATCCCTATCACTATTAATGAGAGCGTTGAGAATCATTAATGTTGTGTGATCTTTTTGGGTTGCTTCTATCTCTTCCTTTGTCAAATTATCTCGCATTTCATCAATGGAAGGTATCTTGTTTATGTTTGTTGACATTGTTGTCGGTGTGTGGCCCTTTGTTTGTTGTTGTGTGGATAGATCCATATTCCATGTTGGGTTGACCAGGGGGTCGTTGTTAGGATCTATTTGGTTTTTTTCCTTTTGAGCATGAGTTAATGACATGAATATTGTTTTGAAGTGATTTTGACTCTCTAAAATGTGTATGCAAGACTTGGTTAAATGCAACTAAATATGCCTTTATGACTTCCTAAAAAAAAAAGTGCAAACAACGTGGTCTATGAATGATGACTTGCTATCGAGGATTTCAAAATTCGAACATAATATTTTCAGCGTATTGCCGAAAAGCTTCAAATTCTTCCTCTTCTTTAATTCAACTTTTGAGGTCTATGTCTATCTGTATTGATTTCTGAACTTCTTCATCTATGACAACCTGAACTATGTCATATTGGTCTTGATCAATTATTAATTCCTTAGCAAGGATATTCAAACCATAAATTATTTGTAATTGAACGTTGTTTGCCCCAAGATTTGGTTGTTCAAATGAGAATTGACCATTTCCTTTTACACCCATGCATTCAAGATTACTATGTAGATAATGCAGATCCTAGAAATGAATAAATGATACCTAAAATGATGGACACTTTTTCTTTTCTAACATGGTTTTAGGAATGTTGTTATGGTCTTCTCTACCAATTGTCTAATGGCTTCTTTTTGAGCTTCTCTTTGTATCTTTTTCCTTAGTTTCTCATCGAGATGAACAAACTTTCAGATTTCATCATCTATGATGGCCTCAACTGTATCATATTGGGCATGATTGAATTTTACTTCCCAAGGGAGGTTGTCTAAACCATTAATTATTTGTAATTGGTCATTGTTTGGGCCAAGTTTTGGTTTTTTGAATGGGAATTCTCCATCTCCTCTAATACCCATGGACTTAGGTATGATTCCTATAATCTGATGTAACACTAACCTTAAGGAAATATGGTGAAATGACTTGTGTGAGGCCTTTGTGTGATGATTCTAATAGAACCTCTACATGAATTGAATAACTAGGACCTATGATCACTTGAAAGTAACATGTTCATCATTTTTGAATTTGTGCAAAAGTTTTGGTTCTAACGTTGGTTTTGTTGTTGACACTTGTCTTTGTTGAAGTTTTGTTTGATCTTGTTGAACACTGAAACTTTGACTTTGTTTTGATTTGTATCTTGCAATGTTTTGAATTTGACGAAGTATAGCAAAGGACACATCAGTCACATCAAGAGAATAAAACTATGAAAAGAACAATTGTTTAGGAAATTTTTTCAAATTTCCATGAATGTTGGAATCTTTTTCAGGACCCCATTTTGTTTTCTTTATATTTTGGCAATTCGATATCACATCAAACAGACTCTCCTAAGGTCAAAAGGTCCCAAGTATTACCACAACCCACATCTTGATACTTTGTCAGCTCAAACAACCCTGTCACACCCTAGGGTGCGCCTATTTTTTTTCCTTTTCTAGAAATTAGATCAAAGAAGATTGCTCCTCAATTGGTCCGTAATCCTGGGAGATATATGGTGAGTGTCTTGGGGGTAGATTGTTCCCCACCCTTGCACCATGATAAAACAAGTGTCTGGTTACTGACTCAACTTGGCTTCTAATTTCTATGGTGTTTAGACAGGGTTATGTTCAACAATCAACAATGTTTTACACTCCGTTGAGGGAGGTCTCCCAGTATGTAGAGGTTACACTCTACAGATTTTAATGCACCATATAGGCACTAAGGGAGTCATAACGCCATTGTGACAACATGTAACACCTGTCGCACCTGATTTTCATCACATACACATTTGATTATAGTGGCTTGGATTACTTGGCTTTATTCATTGGCCACTTAAGTCGTTCCCCTCTGATCGACCTTAATGGCACCCTAAGGGCAACTCGGGAGGGCAGGCCTTCTAAAAGATTTAATTGCAAAAAATAAAGGAAAGCATGAAAGAAGAGAGTTTGGTTTTCTGATTGCCCATTGAGGGGGAAAGCATAATACCTATCCCTTCGAGGACACAAAAAAAAAAAAATTCTTTTTACCCTTCCATTGCAATGATTTTCTATTCTAAGTGGAGATGTTGCTCCACACAAACATGGTGTTAATTTTAACCGTCATAGAAATGATGAAAGTTGTATTGTTCTTTATTGAAAGCACCAAAAAGAAATATTTCTACTCTAACCTTGGAGAGAAAAGAATGTTATTCAACACATGGTAGGCTATCCAGCCTGATTTTCTAATTACAAAGTTCTATCTTTTTACAGACAAAAATATATTCTGGTAAAAACCAAAACTGCAACAAAACATAAAATGAAAAACTGAATCTATCAAATGTGACTTACCTACAAAGCAAACGAAAATGATATCAGACCAATTGTGAAATGTTGTATCATCAATTGTAAATTACTATGTAAGCAATTGCGATATGATGATTGATCAATTGTGAAATGATATGAGATCAATTGCTCACTTTTCTTTTATTTTTGAATTTTTATTTTTTTTGAATTTTTTAAATTTTTAGAAGAAAAATAGAATAAAAAGATAGAAGATAGAAGGATTATCTTGCAATTATATTGTCCCACACCACGCGAGCCATCACATCAATTTCATCGAAGAATTTGTACTTGGTTAAGAAGCGGTGGATGGTCCTGTGATATTGAGAAATCTCCTCTTTTTCTTTGATCTCACAGAGCTCTCCTTTTTCCTTTAAGAGCCTTTGATAAGTATTTTGATGTCTCCTATGTTGTTTTGCCTTCCTTGCACCTGAAATTCTAAAAGTCACCTTTTCTGCCATTGCAAAAATTAATTTTTCCAGAATTTGATGAAAGTTTAGGGTTAGATGCGCAAGATAAAATAATACAGAAACAACACAAAATTTATTAAATTTGTAATCCTTTAAAGCAATTGTGATATGTTGATTGAACAATTCTGATATGATATGATAGCAATTGTGATATGTTATAGGCAATTACGAATTTCTACGTATGCAATTGCGAGATCAAATTTCCTGTGTACATACGGATCTACAAAATTTATCAAAATAGGAAATGAAGGTTAGAATGTTTCACGTCGAGTCACCAAATGTTTTTAGGTAGTAAATAAGTGTAAATTGCATAATTAGATATCAAAGAGTGAATCACAACTCTAATCTAATCAATATTACTCCTAAATGACAATAGAATAATGCAATATCAATTGAATTGAAATGAAACTAAATAAAAGCCCCCTCAATTGACATAGAAAGGCTTTCATTTCTCTTCTCCATTGTTGTTGATGTAGGTGGCTCTTAGGTATTGCACTTGATATCCTGCATAAGATAGACAACAATATTGAAGACTGTGATTCTAGACTGAAATTGAGAAAAGAGGTTGAATTTATAGATTTTCAACACAAATGGGGTGAGAATTTGAGCTCAAGTGTTGATTGATAGATAATTGATTTAGATTGATCAATGAATTCAATTTCAATTGATTTGTTAACTCATTTGATTGAGTAGTCAAGTGGATTGATTGGAGAGTGAACTAAATTGATTGACCAGTAGACTGAATAGATTAGCTAGTGGACTAGATTGATTGATTAGAAGATTGAATTGATTGGAGAGATAAGAGGATTGATTTTGAGTTAAAAAGAGATGATTGATGAGTTAACTGAGTTAACTGATTAGACAACTGATTTGATCAATCAGTTCTAATTTTAGCATGTGTTGTAGGAATTTGAAATTAAATTTTCTTTTCACTTTCAATTTGGATTTGAATTTGGTCATTCGAATGCTGAAATGCACATGAAATTCAGATTTGGTGAAATATGAATTTAATGATTTGGAATTAGATGAAATGAATTGAAATTCAAATTTGGGAGAAAATGAAATGAAATTAGATGGAATTAAGTGGAATTATAATTTGGGGATTTGGAGGAATAAGTTAATTAATTTAAATAATTTAAATGAAATTACTTAAACATTAGAGATTGAATTAATTAAATAATAAAGATTATTTAACTAAGGAAAAGGTTGTAATTAATTAAATAATTAATATTTAATTAATAATTGAAATAGGGTTAACTGATTAAAATGATTTGAGAATAGAAATAAAATAATTAGAAGTGTTGAAGGGTGATGATTTGAAGAAATAGTTAATTTAATCAAATAATTAAAGAATTACTTAATTAAATAGATGAATAATTAGTGTAGAATTAATGAGACCTTTTTTAGGTGTCTACATATTGATCATATTCTATTGAGTTGCCCCTTTTCTTATAGATGTTGGCAATGGTTATGCACAAGATTAGGATGGATATCATCTCTTCCAAATGATATATTGAGAAAGTTTCAACGTTGGCCCAAACTATTTTATTCAAGCTTATTTAGAATATTATGGATATCCTCTCCTTTTATAGTAATATGTGAACTTTGGAATGAAAGAAATAGAAGTATTTTTCAAGGGAAACAATTGTCTTGGGATGTCCTATAAAATAAGGTTGAAGAAACTATTTTGGATGTATTGAATAGTAGATTATCAATATATGGATCAAAGGAGTCTCAACACTCTAGTTGGGATGATAAGATGAAGGATAGATGGTTTGGGTTGAAGATAACTCCATATGTGGGCAAGTGGGGAGTTTCGTCTAAGAATTCTAGAAGTCAAAGTGTCTGAATCCCTCCTAAACTATGTTGGTATAAGATGAATCTCGATGGAACCTCTTGAGGAGACCCTGGAGCTTCAGGAGAAAACTGCATTATCCATTTTTGAGAAGGGGTGGTAGTAGCTAACCAGGATAAATCTTTAGAAGTGGATACAAAAAATAAAGATTCAAGGAACGCTTCTAGGGTTTCTATTTTCTATTCCTTTGTTGTTATGAAAGGGAATATGACAAGTATAGAAGAAGATAGAATTGATATGAAGAAACAAAAAAAAGTAACTAAACAATTAACGAAACAATCTAATACCTAAATTGAAACAACAAACATATATCTGAGAAGGGAATTTTGTTGTGCACCTATAATTAAAATTTGGAGCTAAACTGGGTGGACCAATGCACTCAGACCAGTGCTTCCAATACTTTGGTTTGAATATCTAAATTCTAATGCAGTCTGAGAGACACCTATAAAATTTGAACCTATTCTAGGAGGGCTATGGAACTCCAAAATACCCTAGTCCAGAGTATGGTACACCAAAGTGCCTTTGTCCAAGCACTTTCTATTGAAATCTGGTTGGATGCTTTGTCTCTAGGTCCTATGTTGTTCTAATCTTCTTGGCTCCTTTAAGTACCTGTAGTTGCACATAAAAGGAAAGAAAGGGGGTTTTGGATAGGGGATTTCCTTGGGTCAAACCTCAGGTTTGGAATTAACCCTAATTGAAATAAAAATTGAACTATAATTGAATTAGAAAAGCTTGTCATTTGAGGGAAATGCTAAAATGCTTGAATGTAAATACGATTATAACCTCAATAGCTAATGCGATTCTCTTTAAGGTAAGTCCTTCATGTGTTGATGTAATAACATGATAAATCACATAAAATTTATCATGAAATCATAACTGAAACATATTGTGAAGATGTAGTTTGTTGCTCCTTGAATCAAATTTTCTCTTGAAGAAGAAAATTTTCTTTTGAATTGATGATAATGTTAGCATATGAGTAGATTATGAAAATAAATTGAGAGGGATGTGTTATACAGGGATTTAATAATTAAAATCACCTTTAGGTCGACTTAGAATTCATATATTTTTGCATGGAGCTACATTTGAATAAGGTAAGACCACCCAATTAAGCTCCTAAAATTCAAGGAAAAAGGTTTGGGACCAAGTAGAATACTACCTGGTTCGAGAAACATTTTTTCATTTTTTTAGGGATGTGAGCTATCATGATTCTAATGCTAAATCCAACTTGGTGGCTTAATCCAAGATGTTTAGATAGGTGAAATATTCTTTGAGAGTTTAAATCAAGGTAAGATAAGAATTATATTAGGATT
Source organism: Cryptomeria japonica (assembly GCF_030272615.1). Taxonomy (NCBI): domain Eukaryota; kingdom Viridiplantae; phylum Streptophyta; class Pinopsida; order Cupressales; family Cupressaceae; genus Cryptomeria; species Cryptomeria japonica. Next base: position 223,129,553 of record NC_081405.1, read on the forward strand.
AAAATAATAAAGGGCACACCTAGAATTAAGGGCCCAAATAAGAGTGTGATTATGCAATAAAGTGGAATAAGATGCATAATATATATATAAATTATTAATAAAGGTCATATAATGCTTAGAGGAAAGGGACATACTAAAATATGCGCTAAGAGAGTGTGAAATTGGACACTGTTGGTGTAATTATTTATTCATTTTGGATATAATTACACTTTACTTAAGTTTACTTAGGTACATGCACCACATTGTAGTTTGCATATGAGACACTTAGGGAGATGTGATACATTGGGAGTGTGTATGTAGGAGAATTTCCACCTTTTATGGTCTTATCTTGTTGTTACATTCCACCTTCGGTGGGTGATCTGCCTCATGTAGAATATTTTACTATTTCTCCTACCTACCCCTACCTACCCTTGTATTTTATTGAGCTACATGTCATCATTGTGTGCTCTCTTTTCTCTTAGCCTTGCCTTTATAAGAAGCTTATCATTCATTGTATGTAATTCTTTATGATCCAGTTGATCAGTATTTTCTATTGATTAGAATACAATTTTTTCTTATCAATCTTTTTTGTCTCTCTATTGTTCTATTCATTGTGCCCTAGATATTGGCTATTTTCAACAAATTCTCAGATGGTATCAGAGCCTATGGGGATTCATTAAGTAGTCATTTTTAGAGAGCTTTTGGAGGTTTCAATTTTAGATCTGGAGAGTTGCTCTTTTTTGGTGTATCATATGTTGATTTGGACCTCACGGTTGAGTCCAGGAGGCCATTTCCATGAATTTTGTGTACAAATTTGGCCTATTTTGGTGAAAAGTGAATTTTGAGCTTCAGAGGAATTTTTTACCCAATTAGGGCGGTACAGTATAGATATTTCAAAAGAAAATTAAAAAAATATTTATTTAATTTTCCTAAATTATTATATCCCATAGTTTTTTTTATGATCAATTGTAATGTTTTATTTATATTAAAAAAAAATCAAAAACATTTTTTTTCGAGGGGCTTACACCCCCCGACCACCGTACTATCTCGTATTTTATTGGCAACCACCCGTACATTCTTTTGGTGCCCCTACCCATTGGCGACCACCATCTAGCCACTGACATTCGCATGACACCTACCATTGGCCACCATACCCCCTGTCTCCTCGAATTCAGCGTCCGCACAGGCAGTAATGTCTTCCACCCACATCGCTACTCCACCCAACTGCTACTCCAACCACCATGCTGCCCTCTGTCCATTGCCTCTAGGCCTGTTGCACCCTTTGCCTCATGACACCTTGGTAGACCTATCCATGAAGGAAAACACCAAGGCTCCACGTGGCATAAAATCATTAGCCCCTAGTTGAATAGTCAGTGACACCCACCTTGACCTAGTCTTCAACTCCTTGCATCGCCCAATGCGACACAACATCATTTTATTGGTGTGAAAACTATGCCAGTGACTGCCACATGGAACATTGTAATTGGTTCTCTTCTCAATCACTAATTCCACATCATCTTGCCACATGAGATTTGGGAGGGTCTAGTCACTACTGATTTGCCACACAAACTGCTCAATCCGTAGTCCACGCAATCGCATAGTCAGCAGCCGAGTTAACTCCAATGCAGTAGTCCATGTAGGAAGACACATCATATCCATACACATAGTCATCGTACTATATACCAGTCAACTCTACCATGTGTACTACCATGTCTTCAAGACACGTCATTAGTCGTACATCACACGTCATCATTTTTGTACCTCACTGTCACTTGTTGTACTACCACATAGACTGTAAGGAACCAATAATTTTTTGCCACATCGTCATGTTCATACAGTACTGATACCACGCAGGGTGAAGGTGTAGTTTTTGTGACAACCAGATTAGTGTCAAATTTAAGCCTGTTAAATGCTGACATCAACATTTTTTGAAAATTTTTGGACCCCTCACCATTTGGCATTTTGATTTTGTAGTTCAACTTCAAGAGGCCATATCTTGCCCTTTTTTTCTCATTTTTGGGTGCATTTTTTATATTTGGCCTAATTTTTCATACTCTTCACAGTGGTGGAGGAATTTTTTGATTTTGATGGATAAATTTTTCACATTTTGTAGTTTTTGATGACTGTAACTTTCTAATCCTCAACTCTGCAACTTCAGAGGCTTCATTTGGGGTCATCGACCTCCTTTTCAGGTGTTTTTTTTTAAAGTGTATAATTTTTTATCTACTTTCATAATATGCCAGCAGTTTGTAGTGATTTTGAGTAGAAATTGTACTTTCACTATTTGGTCATTTTTGGCCTATTTGGTACTTGTATTTTTCTTGGATCTTAGTTTAGATCATTTGCAGTATTTGTTGGGGTCTCTTTAGCTTATTTGAGGTAGTTGTAAAGTTGAAATAAGAAGTCCATCTTGTCTTGTTTTGCAAGTGGCCCATTATACATGCACTAAGTATAAAGTGTCAAATCATTTTTTTTTGGGGGGGGGGTTTCTTGATTGAGTACTTTGGGGGTTGTCTTGTGTGATTGTGCCTCTCTCTATCTTGTGTTTTTTAATTTTGGCGATATGGGTTATCCTAAATTTATAATTTTAACTCCACATGATTATGTATCATGGAAGATTAAGGCATGGAGTAAACTAATGGAAAAAGGACTCATTCATTATGTAAAAGGAACTATAAAAGCACCACCTAATCCTAAGGCTGATCCCAATGCTCAAGTTGAATGGCTCACTAAAAAATGTATGGCACTTGGAACATTGAGAAAGTATGTATCAAATGATCTCATTTTTTCACATTGATAAGTGTACTACAATTAAAGAGGCTTGGGACATTTATGAGAATTTATATGGTGAAGTTGATAAGATTAAGGGATACAAGCTTTATAGTGAGCTCAAAATATTGGATCCCAAGGATTTTGATACAATCTAAGATTTTATCACAAAAGCAAATGAGAGAAGAGAAAATCTTAAGGATTGTTGCATTGCCAAAAGGATGCTCAATTGGTTTACAACTTGTTGGACAAGCTTCCATCAGAGTATGCAGCCTTTGTCTCTAGCTTTCGCACCCATTAGTTGACTCAAGGTACCTCCTACACTCAACCATCCTTTGATGCAATCATGGAGATGTTGATACTTGAGAAATCTAAGTTGAGTAAGATAGGGATTTTCAAATCTTCAAAGTCACAAGATTTGGTGGCTAATAAAGGGAATCAAAGAAATCAAGGAAAAGGGAAGAACCAAAAGCAACCTAAGACTAAGACGCAACAAGATGGAGCACAACCCTCCTCTCCACAAAAAGGTGATTCTACATCCTCACCTAAGAAAATCGTATAAGGACAATATTTTTTGTGCATATTACAAGAAGTCGGGATATGATGAACAACGTTGTTACAAGAAGGATATTGATGAATTGAAACATCTTCTTGAGAAGAATAAAATCAGTTTGCATTGTAGAATGTCTACTTTGGCTTCTTCTTTCAAAGAAAAGGATAAAGGAAAGTATCACTCTTTTGGGACAGATAAAGGAAAGGGACAAGCTATTTGTTCTACTACAAGTCATGATTCAGGGAGATGTCTTCAAGATTCAGGGGCTTCTCATCATATGGTATCTTTACAGTCTATGTTTTCTTTATTTGAGCCTTGTACCATGTCGCAAATTTTGATGGGAAATCATACATACATGGATGTGATTGGGAAAGGATCCATTTCCATTGGGGATAACTCCTTCTATGATGTGTTGTGTTTACCCCACTTGACAAACAATCTTCTTTCTATCTATCAAATCACTCATGGGGCAACAAGGAAAATGTGGAGTTCACACCTAATTCAGTTATCATTCAAAACTTGGAGACTGGAGGTATCATTGAGACTAGGGTGTTTGATCATGCATCTTAGTTGTACTCCTTTTCACATTTTGGTCCTATTGATGAGGTTGATTACTCACATGATAATTAAAATTTTAAGGAGAACTTTGGGTACTTGAACTTGGGGGTTCTCAAATGTAACCCTGTTCTTGACCCTTGCATGTCATCTCCTCCTATTGATATCACACCACCTATTGCACTCGATGATGCAAATGATGTGATAGTTTTTCCTTGTTGTGATTAAGTGTAGCAAGATATTACTTGTCTTCCAGCTTCAATTTATTGGGATGACTACTTGATAGACATTGCAGGGTTGTTTGTGGAGTCTTACATTGCAGATTTGGGAGACATCATTAATGAAAGTCATCTTCTCTTTGATGAGGATGATCTTGTTGGTATTATGGAGGAACTTATTATGTGTTGTATTGATGTCAACACTAGCTGTTATGGTTGGTTACCAATAGAAGGGACTATCTATTGGACACTTCCGACATGTTTGGATCAATGGAGTATGTTTGATTTTGTGTTACATGTTCCTGGAATATGTTTTGGTCAGTTGGTATTGTCTTGGTGATCAGATGCTATCATACACTCTTATAAACTGTTACCGACATAGGTTTAAGGCTTTACCGGTAGAGATTTTACTAAGAATCTTTGACATAATGCATAAGTGGTGTTGGTGCGGCTTTCAGGATGCTGAAGATGCTCTTTGATCATGCCTCAATTGATTGAAGACATCACTTTGGCATGGTGGACCCAGATTAGGTCTAGTGCCTATCTAGGTTATGGACCGGTATCATGTTAACGTATTCTCTACATGTTACCGGGATGATTTATGGATTGAGTAATGTTGTTTTTTGTCTAAAGTCGACATGGCATATAATTGTAATATGAATGTATGTAATGATCTTACTATAATATCTTTTAGGTGGTTGACCTAATTGGTTTAGGCCTTAGGGTTTGTATAAATTGATGTAAGATCTCATTGTAGATTATGGTATGGAATGGAAATGTAATATCATATGCGAAGGAGATTAGATTGATCATTGAGGATAAAATTGGGTTTAAGGAAGAGGTCAAAGGCCTCTGGTGTTGATCTTAACCAATACTATAATCAAGCATGGTAGATGCTATATCTGGCTGTTCATTCTATTAGATTGTAGCTCAATTATCTTGAGGTGATTATAACCTCTTTGTAGTCAATGAGACTCTTTTGTAATGAGCAGTACACTCTAGGGAGTGTGCCTTCCTGCATGTGTAGGCCCCTCATTCTATCACATACTTTATGCAGAAGTATCATGTGACTGTGGGTAGGCTTCCCACCGTGGTTTTTCCCTTTCTGGGTTCTACATGAACAAATCATGGTGTTATGTGGTATGGTTGCTTTGCATTGATTATCCATTTAATTGTTAAGTTGTATTGTTTATCGGTATTTGTTTCTGCTTTACTGATACTTAAAGTTTATATGCTCCAGTTAAAGGTTATAAAGTGGATTAATTGATATAATTTGTTGACAACTGATTCTACCCCCCCCTCTCAATTGTCCTCCGATTATCCTAACAATTAGTATCAGAGATTTGGTCCTCTTTTATAGATTCTTAACCTCTTGAGGTAGATCCTATGGCAACTAATCCACGAACAACTATTTTTAGAAGTGAAATCCCTAAGCTTGCTGGAACAAATTATGGGATATGGAAAATCTGAATGGAGACTCATCTTAGATATCTTGGCAAGGATATTTGGGAGATCACTGAGAAAGGATATCTAGCAATCCTGCTCTTGCAGACTTGGAAAAAAATATTGAGAATGATTGTAGAGCTAGAGAAGTCGTCCTATGTGCACTTACATATCAATAGATCATGGGATTGACTGATAAATTATCTGCAAAGGTTATGTGGGATAAATTGCAAACTCTAAATGAAGGTGACCCTACTGTCAAAATTGCTAAACTTGATGGTTTCCAGGTAAGATATGAGAACTTGAAGATGGATGACAATGAAAGAATTGCTACATTTATAGAAAGAGTAAATGAGATTGTCATGGGAATTCAATATTGTGGAGAATCCGTGAGTGAAGATGAAATAGTTTCCAAACTCTTGATAACCCTTCCACTGGCTTACAAGATGAAGGCAACTACAATTAATGAGTTGAGAACAATGGCAAACACTTCAGTTACAGAGACATTCTAATTGGGAAATTCTCTGCGTTTGAGCTTGAAGAATTTGGACCTTTTGGAGCTGCAAAGTCCGAACCTTCTTTTCATGCATCATCATCATCTACAAGCAAGAATGATTGGAAAGCCCTATATGCAAAAGAATTGGAAGATATGAGAAAAGAGGATGAAGAATTTGAGCAACTTGAAGCCTTATTTTCTAGAAGAGCACCTAAAGGATTGACAAGAAGTAAGTATGAAGGAAAAACACCTTTTAAATGTTTTGCATGTAATAAGATTGGTCATTTTGCATCTAGATATCCTGAAAGGAATACAAGATTTGAAGAAAGAGTTAAGAAATTATTTAAGCGTAATTAGAACAGATATAAATTCAAGAGAAGAAAAGAATGCTAAATAGTAGATGAGGATGAACTGGCAATAGACTCTGCTAGTGGATCGGGCAATGGAAAGGAATGGGTGTTCTATGCCTTAAAGGAAGATGAACTGGAACTGCATATCAAGAATGAAGAAAAGGCCATGTTAGCAAAAGTTGAGGATAAGGATGAATGGGTAATGAATAGTGGATTCTCACATCATATGACTAGAGATAAAAGGAAATTTCTATCCCTGCAAGAATACAATGGCGGTCAAATCAGATTTGGAGATGACAAAGCATGTATGATCAAAGGTAGAGGTACTATTTCTCTAGATGGTAAGCATAATACTAATAATGTCTATTATGTAGAAGGTTTAAAGCATAATATTTTTAGTGTTGGTCAATTGGTGGACAAGGGATTCCAACTTCAATTCAGAGTTGGAAAATGCAAAATCATTAACAAGACTGATTTGGAGATTGCAACCGGTATTCAGACTAGAGGTAACATCTTTCACTTGAACACTGGTAATAAGACATGTTTGATTGGTCATATTGATGACAGTTGGCTATGGCATAAGAGGTTATGTCATGTTAATTTTGATTATATCATTAAGATCAGTTCAACTAAGGCAGTTCGAGATATATCCAATATTATGAAGCCTCATAATCTGGTATGTAAGGAATGTCAATCCGGAAATAAAGTTAGAACTTATTTTAAGAGCATACATGATAAATCTAATGATGTTCTTGATTTGATTCATACTGACTTATGTGGTCTAGCAAGGACTATAAGCTTTCAAGGTGATAGGTATTTCATGCTAATAATTGATGATTATTATAGAATGATGTGGGTGAGTTTTCTAAGGGAGAAGTTTGAAGCTTTTGAGAAATTCAAGATCTTTAAAGCCAAGGTAGAAACTGAAACTGGACTGAAAATAAAATGTTTGAGACCAGATCAAGGCGGTGAGTTCACTTCTCATGAATTTAATAGTTATTGTGAGACAAATGGAATTAGGAGATAGTTATCTACACCTAGGACTCCTTAGCAGAATGGAGTAGTGGAAAGGAAGAATAGATCCATTTTGGATGCAACAAGAAATATGATGATGGAAGCCAAATTGCCTTGCATATACTGGAGAGAAGCAGTGAGTACAACAGTCTACACATTCAACAAAGTTCACATCAAAGGTGAAACCGGTAAGACCCTTTATGAATTATGATTTGGACATACACCTACTATTAAATATTTCAGAATTTTTGGAAGTAAATGCTATATCAAAAGGGATGATTCAATTGGAAAGTTTGATCCTAGATGTGATGAAGGAATATTTCTTGGATATTCAATTCAAACCAAAGCATATAGATGTTATAACAAAAGATTGCGAAAATTTGTGGAGAGCGCAAATGTGAAAGTGGATGATCAATACAAAAACCAATCCATATCATATGACAGGGAACCAACAGTGGAAAAAAATCATAATTGAACCAACAATGCCTCAACCGGTATAAGACACTGATATAGTTACACCGACACAATCAGAAAACTCAATTGTGATTGATGATTAGATTAGTGAACCTGAAATTTAGAAGACACCAAGGCATGTAAGGTTAAATCATTCTGAAGATCAAATCATTGGAGATAAGAACAAGGGAGTTATGACAAAAAAGAAGACTGGCAAATGAAGAGGTATGTCTTATTCCTCAAATTGAACCAATATCTATTATTGAATCTTGCAATGATAAACATTGGTTAAAGGCTATGGAAGATGAATTAGATCAGATAGAGAAGAATGAGACTTGGACTTTAGTTCCCCGACCTAAAAATGAGAATGTTATTGGAACTAAATAGGTTTTTAGAAATAAACTGAATGAGGATGGTCAAGTTGTAAGAAACCAAGATAGACTGTTTTGTAAAGGATATTCTCAAATGGAAGGAATTGATTATGGTGAGACATTTGCACCTATATCTAGAATTGAAGTTCTTAGACTATTTCTTGCCTATGCAACATTTAAGAACTATAAGGTCTATCAAATGGATGTTAAATATGCATTTTTGAATGGAGAACTTGAGGAAGAAGTATACATTGAGTAGCCTGATATATTTTCACCAACATATGACAAATATATGGTTTGTAGGTTAAGGAAAGCATTATATGGATTGAAACAAGCTCCTAGAGCTTGGTATGAAAGGTTGGATAAATATCTTTTGAAACTCGGTGTTAATAAAGGTAGCACTAATAGTAATTTATATTACAAGGTCATTGATGATGATATTATGATTATTGAAGTATTTGTTGATGATATCATTTTTGGAGGAGAAGATAAATTATGCATGGAATTTGCTAACAATATGAAAAATGAATTTGAAATGTCCATGATCGGTGAAATGAGATTTTTCTTAGGTTTGTAGATTACTCAAACTAACAAAGGCATATTTATCTGTCAAACTAAGTATCTAAAGGAATTGTTGAAGATGTTTGGTATGGATAATTCCAAACCGGTAAGTACTCCTATGGCGACAAGTGAGAAATTATCTATCAAAGACACATCTGCACTAGTCAATTCGATAAGGTATAAGTCTATGATTGGTGGTTTGTTATACATAACTCAAACTAGACCAGATATTATGAATGCAGTGAATATTGTTTCAAGATATCAAAGTAATCCTAAAGAAAACATGAATCTGTAGTAAAGAGGATATTTTGGTATTTGCAAGGAACAACAAAATATGGCTTATGGTATCCTAGAAATGATGACTTTACTTTATGTGCATATACAAATTCAGATGGGCGGGAGATACTGATGATAGGAAGAGCACTTTTGGTGGAGCTTTCTTTCTTGGAAAGAAACAGGTTTCATGGATCAGCAAAAAATAGTCATGCATTTCTTTATCTACTGCATAAGCTGAATATGTTGTAGCAACAACTAATTATACACAAGTCCTATGGATGAAGAAAATATTGAAGGATATCAAGGTAAATTGTAGTGAACCGGTAGTTATCTATTGTGATAACTCTACAGCCATTGACATGTCTAAAAATCCGATATTTCACTCTAGGACTAAACACATCAATAAAGTTTAACTTTTTGAAGGATAAGGTGGAAGAAAAGGAAGTCAAATTGGTTTATGTGAACACTAAAGAGAAGATTGCAAATATATTCACTAAACCACTATCTAAGGAATCATTTGAGTATTTGACAGGCAGGTTAAGGGTTTATGCCCCTTTGACAGAGACTTGATTGATATAGTTTGCCATCAGTCTGACATGCATTATCAGAGATACTATTCAGTCTAACACTAATGAGTGATGCTACTACTCAGGGGGAGTAGTCAGTTTTGAGATTCAGAGGCTTATATTATTGTTTTGATAATTTTGTTAGATCATTGGCATTGATGTCAAAGGGGGAGTGATAGTGATGTTATTCAAAGGTGGAGTTTGTTGGTTGTCTTCCATTGGGGGACACTTCTTTGGCATTTCTTGGCACTTAGATGCTTTTCACATCTAGTGTTGTCATCAATGCCAAAGGGGGAGATTGTTGGAATTATGGAGGAGTTGATTATGTGTTGTATTGTTGTTTTGTCATTGATGTCAACACTAGCTATTATGGTTGGTTACCGACACTAGCTATTATTCTTGGTTACTGACAGATAGGTTTGGGTTACATGTAGAAGATCTAGTGTTACCGACATAAGGGACTATCTGTTGGACACTTACGACATGTTTGGATCAATGGAGTATGTTTGATTTTATGTGTTACATGTTCTTGGAATATGTTTTGGTCAGTTGGTATTGTCTTGGTGATCAGATGCTATCATTCACTCTTGTAAACCCTTACCGGCATAGGTTTAAGGCTTTATCAATAGAGCTTTTATTGAGAATCTTTGACAGGATGCATAACTGGTGTTGGTGCATCTTTTAGGATGCTGAAGATTCTCTTTGATGATGCCTCAACTGATTGAAGATGTTGCTTTGGCATGGTGGACCCAGATTAGGTCTGGTGCCTATCTAGGTTATGGACCGATATCATGTTAACGTGCTCTCTACACGTTATTGGGATGATTTATGAACTGGTTAATATTGTTTTATTCTAAAGCCGACATCGCATATCATTGTAATATGAATGTATGTAATGATCCTATTGTAATATCTTTTAGTTGGATGACCTAATTGGTTTAGGCATTAGGGTTTGTATAAGTTGATGTAAGATCTCATTGTAGATTATGGTATGGTTGTTACTACTTACTAAGTTTCCATTAGTTTTATATCCAAAGTCATTCTATATACTCTAGTCGATTACTACTACCGAAGTATTCAGTCGGTAAGCATAGAGTAGCTGGTTATAGAAGGAAGTAGTCACAGAGCCTAGTATACACCGAGATGTCTACCGAGCAGCAATAATGTTACACTGAGTTGATATACACTGAGTGAAATTTTTTACCAGATTCATTGAACCTAGACACATGTGTGGAAACGTGTTAAAAGATCAAGGAACAAAGAACAGTTATCACATTGGAAATTGCACTTCTAGATTGTCTATGATTTTGAGGTCATCTATCCAATGAAATATTTTGTATAGTTATTCATTTGATAAATCATGTTTGTAAGATCAAAGAAATGAACTAGATCACCGACATAAGAGATCTATTTGTACAACATGGATTGGGATCAGATAGAGATATAGAGGTATGTGTGTATGAGTGTGAAGACAAGCATATGTGAAAAGAAAAATCATGGGAAAGCACTGAGTATGGTGACTGTCAGAGACACAGAGGTCACCGAGAAGGATTTCAAAGAATAGTCAAAGAACAGAGGAAACCAGAAGGGTTTATCGAGTTATTTAATGGGTTATCGAGGTATGCTATAAGCAAGGTAATCTCATTTTGAGCACATAGACTTTGCTATAACATTCCAAATGTAAAGTTGCAAATATTTGTAAAGAATTTATTGTAATATTTTGAAGTTGTAAAAGAAACCTTTAACAGGGTAAAAGACTCTAACAAAGTCTATAAATTGTAAAGCTTTTAACCAGGTGCAGCATTTAGTTTAAGTTTTGTAAAATCCTTTAGCAAGGTAGATCTAACGATCTTGATACTCCTAACAGGGTAAGCTATCAGAAATAGCTAAACATGTATCTCTAACTGAGCACTCTTTATTATTGCAGTAGTGAAGTTTTGGGTGCCATCCCTACCACATTTTTTCTCTCTAACCAAGAGTTTCTGCATAACCAAAATATATGTGTTATGGAGTGAATCATGTATGATTGTTATTTATTTGTTTTAGCTTTATGTTATGTTACAAGAGTTTTTGGTTTATGCATAATAGTAAAGATATTGTTGAAGAAAAGTTTTGAAGTACTGATTCACCCCTCCCCTCTCAATACATTAGCTTTCCATATTGGGCCTAACAATTGGTATCAAAGCTCGAATCTTGGAAAAGGGTTTAATAGCCTAAAGAGAAAGATCTTATCAGTGGAAGGCTATAAACAATCTTGGAGAATTGTGTATTTGCAAGAAGAGTTGGATCATGCTAATCAAGTGACTGCAGACATGCAAAGACAAATGCAAAAATCATTGAAAGTTAGAAGAAGATTATCTATTGATTTACAGGACTCTCAAGAGCTAGTGGAACAAATTGAAACATCATCTGAGAACAGTATATTTGAAGAGACTGAAGAGATGATTGGAGAATTGAAAGAAAAGAACAAAGCACTGAGTGATCAGCTAAAAGCAATGAAAAGAGGACATGAACATTTCAGCACATAGATGACTGAGAATCTTGATGCATTAAGGATAGTCAAGGATAAAGTAAGAGATCTAGAAAGAGAAAAACAATAGCTTGAAGCATTAGTATCTGAAAAGAATGATGAAATCACAAGGTTGATTGGGATTAAACAAAATCTATCAGATCAATTGGGTTATGCACATTATGAAGCAAATCTGAAAGATGATGAGAATCAAGCATTAAAACTTGAAGTATCAAGGTTGACCGATGAACTTGAAACAGAGAAGAAATCCAAAGAAATGCTGAAGAAGAGTTATAAAGAATCAAAGATGTTGGATGAGCAACTGAATACAACAAAGTTGCTAGACTCGGTTACAAAGGAAAAGACTCTACCAAGAAGGGAATCCACACTACCGAGAGAGGAGAATCATCAAAGCAAGCTAGAAACAAGAAGAACATCAAAGGAAAGAAGCCTATTTGCAACTACTATGGAAAACAAGGACATACTGCTAATATGTGCCAAATCATAAAAGGTAAGCAACCGAATGTCACTAAGTCTAATGATTATTGTAACAATTGCAATAAGTATGGTCACACATCTAACCAATGTAGGATAAAGTTTGTTAGCAATTATCAGAAGGTAAAATTCAAAGGGTTTTGTAAAAACTGCAATAGATATGGACATAAAACTGAGAAGTGTTGGTTTAAGCAGAAGAACTATATGTGGTTTGTACACTGAGAAAATACTAGAGGCTACCGAACTCACATAGATCCTAACTGACAGTATTCCACAGTACCATGGGATTACAATACAAGGATATGGTGTGAATGTTGTGGAAGATATGGACATATAAGTGCCAACTTCTCTATAAGGTTTGGAATGAACAACCGAAGATCATGGAGAAATCCTGGTATGGCATGTTTTCATTGTCACAAAGTTGGGCACTTGGCTAGAGATTGCAGAGATCAACCTAGAAGAGACACTAAAGAAATAAAAGGCAAATTACAGATGATTTGGAAAAAGAAGGAAATTGTGTCGAATGAAGAAAGCACCTTACCTACCGAGTTAGGTGCACCTATTTCAAATTAATCAGTAAAGGTATGAAGGGATTGCATTCTTTAAAAGGTTAAATCTTAACCGTTCCTATTTTATCATGTACTTAATTCAAAAATCTGCATAGCTAAAGATGCATTAGGAAATTTGAAATTTTATCAAGTCGGTAAATATAGGAAGCCTGTCTAGTCGGTAAATACAAGAAGTCTAGCTACTCGGTAAAAGCACAAAAAGAATGGTAAATTGGTTTAAGGGAACTGAGTGCATTTAATGCTTTCTAACCTAACTGTATGAAGCTCGATAAGGTATATTGTGTACTCAAAGCTTTTGTGCAGTCATTTTACACTTACCAAGTTTTCAAAAAAGCAGAGCAAAGCAATTCAAAGGCAATCAAACCTCCTTCGAAGCGAAATTCAAGGTATTTACACATCAATCTCAAGCATTTCTAAGAGCTAGCTACCGGGAAATATCAGTTGTGATTATCTATTTTATATCTGTTTGGCGTTTGAAAGTCTTCAAACCCTAAGAATCTTTTGTTAAGAGATTATCCAAAATTTGCAATGGCACCTAAGATCCAGAAGCCCATTGTTGTTGAGAACATTGAAAAGTCCTCATTGAAATAGTCTCTAACTCCCAAAGTAGCATCTGAATCAGATGATAAAACTGCATTTTCACTCATTCTGGATAGGGTTTTACTAGTTGAGGATGTCAGATTATTCACTAAGTGTCGTGTTGAGGAACTAGGTCATGTTGAAATCAAGGACACATATGATGAATTGTGTACCGATGGGAAATTGGATAGCAAGTATGAACACATCAAAATCAAGGGATTGACCGAAGCCCTATCCTATCCCCGTGTCTTCAAACCCCAATGGGTCAAGTTTGTTCTGAGTAGAGTTCATGATGATTTCATGTGGTTAGCGGAGCAACCATTCAAACTCACCAAGGAAATCATTCGTTTGGTCACCGGTTACCCTATTTTTTATCATGCCCGAGCCCAGAAAATGATATCACAGACATAATTGATCGCTCTAACCGGAGTTGAATCTGATTGCAAAGGACTAAAATTGAACAATGTGACAGATGCAGAGCTGAAGTTTTCCATTAGAGTAATAGGTTATTGTTTCTTCCAATCAGCAAGGGAAAATAGTGTACCCTGTGTAGCAATCCATTTAGCATATAGAATTGTGAAGAAAGGAATGAAAATAGATCTTTGTGAAGTATTGTTAAAAAACCTGTTTGAGAATCTAAACACCATAAGGAAGCTGAAGAAGAACAACTCGGCTAACACACTGAAGTTTGGATCACTTTTGGTGTGCATGTTTTTCTATTTTGAGAAATTCTTTCCATTAGTCGGTAATGTAGTTTGGGAGCTACACTGACCAATCACCCATCAAATCAATGACTTCATCAAAGGACTAGGTGATAAATTTAATGATATTATGGATGATTATTTCAGCAAGTTTGAAGAAAAGATGCATAACAGGTATAGAATTCCACCCCAGTTAGTAGAGAAATACAAGGATGACATATGCTTTGAAGTAGACACTAACTACTGCTATGTTAATGTTGTGGACTGAGAACTCAATCTTTGCCACCTATGGGTTATGAGAGTGATTTTGACATCACACAACAACAAATAGATACTTTTCTTACATTACCAGGGCATGCTACCGAGTTCAGGTATGGAACCTATGAAGAAGTTAAAGAGAAAGTAAAGATGAGTATTGTAGTACCCAAGGCTACAAGAAAAGAAACAAAAATGATCAAGGAATTAACGGAGAAATTTGGAGAAGGCTCTTCCTCCACACCTATCAAAGGCACTCCAGTAATCACCAAGGAGGAATTTGAAGCCCAAGAGGCAGCTATAAAACTGAGCACCGAGTTGCCTAAAGGAAAAGTTTTGAAAAGAAAGAAACAGGATACATCATAGGTATCACCGACTCCTTTAGTAAAGCGCCCAAACACAAGATCATCTGCAGTGTCACCGAGTAAGAAACCAAAGAATGTTGCCGCACCAAAGGTAACAAAAAATTACAAGAAATCTACTCAGAGACTCATTTTGACTAAACAGTCCAGTGACATCGAATCTAAAGATGCAAACAAATTTCAGATTGTCAAGAGTAAAAAGGTAGATGTACATAGTGTTGACAATTTTTGTACTATCTAAAGCAATATGGTGGATTTGGAGCATTCAGATATGTTAAGTATGAATCCAGATCTGTTGATGAAAAGAGACAAATAGAAGAAGCTATCATCTACACACTTTTGAAATTCCGATTGGTCCCATTGGAAGTATATAAATCTCTTCCCAATGAATTATATTTGCATATTGATAATAGGTGGAAGTATGCTATGGACTTAGAGAAACAGATGAGAGAAAGAAGTCTGGTACATCTCTTTCCAGACATGTCGGTAGATGAGATCACTCAACATCTAAAAAACTGCCACACAAACTTCCTAGTCAAGCAAAGAGCCTTGAAATTAATGAATGGCCTTTACTTGGATGTAGAGAATGAGACCAAAGAAAGGTGGCAGGAAATCTTTCAAATCAAGAATGTTGGTGAGCAAGCTGAAGTTGAAATAGTTGATGTCACCGAGCAAGATCCTGATATCATCGAGCAAGACCCTGCTAACACTATACAAGTTGATGAGGATATCATGGACACCAAGGCACAAGAATAGGAAATGATAGAAGGGAATGCATATGCCAAATTGGTATCCAGTGAGTCAGTTTTGGAGAAAGTTCAGCCCTATCCTCTGGTCACTCAGCCTGTTTCAACCGAGGCCCCTCAAGATACTAAACAAGGAATAGAGGGTCACAAGTCTATAGAAGGAGAAACTGCTTCTCAGGCCACCGGGGAATAGACCTCTCAAGTTCCTTCTAGCACTGAAAATGTTACATCTGAGACCCCAAGCACAAAAGCACCGAAGCACACAAAAAAGGCTACATCAGAGTTCAAGAAATTGATAAAAGTGTTGCCTCTACTGAGCAGCCTACCGAGGGTCAACAAGCCTCACAAGCCATTGTATTAGTTTAACCAGCGAAAGGCAAAGAAAAGAAGATGAAAAAGCATAGTTTCAAATTAGATTTGTCAAAACCAATAGTGTTGCCAAATATAGACATATCCAAATTAAAAGGGTAAGAACTCATTGAATTTGGTGAACTATGCAAAGCCAAAGCCAAATAGGAGAAGCAAATGGCTATTCAAAAGAAAAAACAAAGTACTTCAGAAGGTGAAAGCACTATTAATTGATATGCTACTTGAAGCTACAGTGACAACAGATGCAGCCATCCATGTTCAACTGGATGAACTCCTAACTAAAATAGAGACATCTAGAGTACATGCATCCAAATGTTTGAGCAAATTGAAGGACAAAGCCCTCATTGCTAAAATGATTGAAGAGGTACAGAAGGCTATTGCTATTGGCAAAGTAAAACTTGTCAAATTTATTGTTGAGTTGTTCCCTCAACTCAAGCACATTCTTTATTTTTTTCAGAAAATCTGTACATTTTCTTTATTCATTAAAGATATCAAAAATAAAACATAAGTGATTGAGAAAGAGATCACCAATCTCTCAAATAAGTTGACCACTGAGCCATATTCTATTCAACATTTTTATACAAAGTTACAAAAGCTCATGGCTCAACAATTGGAACTCAAGAATGAAGAGCAAAAGATAAGGATGGACATAATGACTCTTCAGACATTATTCATTCCTCATCTTTCATCTATCCAAGAACAAATCAGCAAAGCTACCTTCCTATCCACTTAGCAAGAGTGAAGCACCTTAGATGGACTAATTTCACTATTAGCTGACATTACAACTCATAATTCACTCATGGACAGTGTCAAGGATGCCCTCTCCGCCGCTCTCATCGATGCAAAGACAAACTATAAATCCATTTTTGACAAGTTGCCTCCACCACATGGTAACTATGTTTTGATGTTTGTAAAAAAGGGGGAGTATAGTATCAAACTATACAGGGTTTGTATAGTATACAAGGGGAGTATACCAAGTAGGACAAAGTATCCTGATGTACAACACTGACTAGTGATCACCGAGCAGTGAACCAAGTAGTAAGTACAAAATGTTGACCACCTAGCATGCAAAATCAAAGTTTTGTATAGTATATTGATAAGGGGAGTATATCTGAATATACCATTTTATTGACTAATGTATATACTGTCTGTTTAATCAAATTTTGTAAGTATATAGATTTTTGAGTTATGACTTTGAAAGAAGTTTTGTCAAACATCTCAACTAATGTCAAAAGGGGAGATTGTTACTACTTACTAAGTTGTTAGTTTTATATCCAAAGTCATTCTATATACTCTAGTCGGTTACTACTACCAAAATATTCAGTCAGTAAGCACAGAGCAGTCGGTTATAGAAGGAAGTAGTCATAGAGCCTAATATACACCAAGCTGTCTATCGAGTAACACTCTATGTCTACTGAGCAAAATAATGTTACACCAAGTTGATATACACCGAGTGAAATGTTTTACTAGATTCATTGAACCTAGACACATGTGTGGAAACGTGTTAAAAGATCAAGGAACAAAGAGCCGTTATCACATTGGAAATTGCACTTCTAGATTGTGTATGATTTTGAGGTCATCTATCCAATGAAATATTTTGAATAGTTATTCATTTGATAAATCATGTTTGTAAGATCGAAGCAATGAACCAGATCACTGGCATCAGAGATCTATTTATATAGCATGGATTGGGATCAGATAGAGATATAGAGGTATGTGTGTATGAGTGTGAAGACAAACATATGTGAAAAGAAAGATCATGGGAAAGCACTGAGTATGGTGATTGTCAGAGACACAGAGGTCACCGAGAAGGATTTCAAAAAATAGTTGCAGATATTTGTAAAGATTTTATTGTAATATTTTGAAGTTGTAAAAGAAACCTTTAACAGGGTAAAAGACTCTAACAAAGTCTATAAATTGTAAATCCTTTAACCTGGTGCAGCATTTAGTTTAAGTGTTGTAAAATCCTTTAGCAATGTAGATCTAATGATCTTGATACTCCTAATAGGGTAAGCTATCAGAAATAGCTAAACATGTAGCTCTAACCAAGCCCTCTTTATTATTGCTGTAGTGAAGTTGTGGGTGCCATCCCCACCGCAGTTTTTCTCTCTAACCAAGAGTTTCTGCATAACCAAAATATATGTGTTATGGAGTGAATCATGTATGATTGTTATTTATTTGTTTTAGCTTTATGTTATGTTACAACAGTTTTTGGTTTATGCATAACAATAAAGATATTGTTGAAGAAAAGTTTTGAAGTACTGATTCACCCCTCCCCTCTCAGTACATTAGCTTTCCATATTGGGCGTAACAATGGTATGGTATGGTATGGAATGGAAATGTAATATCATATGTGAAGGAGATTAGATAGATTATTGAGGATCGAATTGAGTTTAAGGAAGAGGTCAAAGCCCTCTGGTATTGAGCTTAATCGAGACTGTAATTAGGCATGGTAGATTCTATCTTTGTGAATTCATTCTATTGGATTGTAGTCCAATTATCTTGAGGTGGTTATAACCTCTTTGTAGTCAGTGAGACTCTTTTGTAATGAGCAATACACTCTAGGCAATGTTCCTTCCTACATGTGTAGGCCCCTAACTGTATCACATACTTTCTGCAGAAGTATCATCTAACTGTGTGTAGGCTTCTCACCGTGTTTTTTCCCTTTCCATTTTTTCCATTTACAAATCATGGTGTTATGTGATATGGTTGATTTGCATTGATTATCTGTTTAATTATTAGGTTGTATTGTTTAATGATATTTGTTTATGGTTTACCAATACTTAAAGTTTATATGTTGCGATTAAAGGTTATAAAATGGATTAATTCATATAATCTATTGACAACTGATTAATCCCCCTCCCTCTCAATGATGAACGGATAGTATTAACCCGGTACTGAGGGGGGGGGGTGAATTAGTACAGAACAAAATACAATCCTAAACTAGTTTGACAACAGACACTTCAAATGACTGACAAACAGTGACACCGGTTTGAAACAGAGTGCAACTGGTAAAGCTAAGAATGACTGAGACAAGCATTAACTAGTTACACACTTAGATTTTCACTCAACTCAAGACTACACTACCATTTCACCCTTATGCATAAATAGGTAATCTATCATCAAATCATAATAACAGCTAGTTCAACATGTTTTATTGATAGGCATAAAACATAGAACCATCATATGCTTGACAAACAATAGGAAAGCATCACAAAATAAAAGAATCACACATGAAACACATATTTTTCACGTGGAAACCCAACTGGGAAAAACCACGATGGGGATGAATACCCACAAGCTATTTTTGAACTCTTTAGAAGTTGTAGCGTCCTAAAATTGCGACACTTGCAATTTTGACCGCATTTGGGTCTTCATGATGGCGACGCAACACTAAACTTGAATGGAGACACCAAAACTTGCTCATGACACCAAAAATTGCATTTTCTTGCACCCTGGCCTGATCCTCCTTGCACCCTACTGTCCCGAGAGGTGGGACCAGAGCACCCAGCACCTTCGTCCTTCAGGACCAGGGCGCCCAGCGCCCTCATCCCCCAGGACCATGGCGCCCAGTGCCCTGGTCCCTAGCCCTATTTTGGGCCTGGTCTCCTATGGGACTTCGGGCCTTTTTGTTTGCAAATTGGAAAATTAACATTTCCTGGTCGGCCTAAGGTTGGGAAAATCAGTCTTTTAACCCTAATTGACAAGTATATAAACTACATTTTCCTCTTTCATTCGATATGATGGAAAAGGCGTGGAAACTATACTCAAGCATTCAAGCATTCAAGCATTCTTTCAAGCAATTGATCATTCTAAGTCTCCATTCAAGGCTAAGTGTTGCATTCAAGACAAGGATTCAACCATTGAAGAGGAGATCACATACTACATGCTACATACAACATACAACATGCAACAAACAACAACATCTATACCTTCGCACATAAGGATACAAACATCCTTACAACAAGGTACTAGTACTTGTTTTACATTTACATTTACAGCATTTCTCATTTCTTGGTTAATTCCAAAACTGGGGTTTGACCTAAAGGCAAACCCTTAATCCCTAACCCCCCAATCGTCTTCACTTTTCTATGTGTAGGTTGCAGGTACGCGGCTGAAATTGAAGATCTGGAATCCTTGTGCAGAGACGAACAGATCCCCCTTCGTTTCGCGGATTTTTCGGAGGACCGTGTGCATGCCGGGCGCCATTGTCCCGTGAACTTTTGCTCAAATTTGCAGGACAGTGCCATCTCAACATTTTACTGCTAATTCCAGGTCCGCAGCTTCATATCATATCCCTATCTCAGTTTATAAGTGAATCTTTATCACTTTCTATGCATTCCTAGTTCAATCTTTCCATCTACATTCTTTACAAAAGAGGGTATCCTTGCTATCACAAACCCTTGAAACTCATATAGAATCCAATCTTGCATTGCGTGGGATTGGATCTTGTGGGTTTCAACCCCTCTTTTGAATGTAAAGTCCCTCCTAAGTGAAAACCATCAACCCTAGTGACTCTCCCTTCTCCCTCCTCGGAGTTGGGGAGGGGAGAACGACTAGGGTTCGATTTTTCTGCTTTACATTTTGGTGAACCCGATGTGAACATCCTTTCTGATTATTCATAGTTAGATCTGAAAATTGGATTCCTTGATTACATTTCCATGTTTGATCTTTGGCAAAATTTTAGAGGTTAATTGCATAAAAACCCTAAATTTTCTTTTTAAGTAATTAAACTTGTGAAATGTTTAATTGTTGATGCTTGTTTCAGATCTGCCCTTCTATTACAAATTATCAATTCATATTTGTGCTTTGATTTTGAAAATTAAGTGGTTAAGTGTCAAAACCCTAATTTTTGAAACCCTCTTGATTCAACCTTTGTCCGACAATTTCACTGATCAAAACATCTCCAAATCAGCTGTAACTTTGGATTCCGCAATAAAATCACAATATCTTTCATTCCTGAAAATTTGGAAAAACGTTGCGAGGACCGTGTGCACTCCGAGTGCCATCGTCCCCGACATTTTTTCCAAAATTTCGGGAGCGAGATCTTACTGTATTTTCCTGCTAAAATCCAGAATTTTGGTTGATTTTATTAATTTTAACACCTTCAAAATTACAGTCAAAGTTGGTCTAGTGATTGCTTGGATTGAGGCTTCTAATCATTCAAAAATTGTCGAAACTGAAATTCATGTCAAAATTGTGTTTCTTACTATCCTAAATCTGAAAAGTGTGTTGGCATTCATTCGAAATTTCAGTGCTTTATTCAAATTCTTGCAATTTGTGACTTTTGAAATTAAGTGCTTAATTACAACAACTTTGATTTCCGCTTTCAGAATTGAATTTTGCGTGAAATTGAGTCAATTTTCAAATTTCAAAACTTGCATTGCTCTTAACATTCCCTCTAAAATCATAAAATTCAAAATTTCAGTTTCCCTCTCTTTTTCAAAATTCAAATTTTGCATTTTTTTACAATCTAGGTAGGGTTCAATTTTGAGATTGCAACTTTAATTTGGCCTATCTACAGATCGTAAAATCACTCTATTTTTTTAGGTTAGCTGTAAAATCATCATAACTTTCATCCCTGCAAATTTTGAAAAAAGCTGCGAGGACCGTGTGCACTCCGAGCGCCACGGTCCTGGACATTTTTTTCGAAATTTCGGGAGACTATCATGATTGCATTTAACAGCTTAAATCTAGAAGATTGGCTGGTTTTACTGAAATTTGCTACCTCTAAAATTCAAAATCTTCTCTCTCTCTCTAGTGCATGAGTTTTACAACAATAAGTCCTACTTACACTATTCCCGTTAGACGAAGCCTTAGAATTAAGTCCTTCCAAGGTTTAATTACTGAGGAGATGGAACCTAATTTGAATGGTCTTTTTAACGAGGACATGGGTAATTCCTCTAATCCTCTTAATGATGAAGAAGCTCTCCATGAGGTTTCTGTAGAACAACTTTCAAAATTGGATAACCAATTTGACGATTTTCGACAATGGATGTCTCAAGAATACCCTGATAGTCAAGCTCTTCCTTTAATTGAGGGTCTAAAATGTATGCTTCAAAGTGATAAGAATGGAATTGATATTTTGCATGGTATTGCACACATTGTGGATTCAAATGTGATGCCTATGAAAAGTTGTGCTGAAACCTTAGGTTATACACAACCTCCTACTCAAGACAATCATTCTATTCCTTTGACGACTCTTATTGCTAGTATACCTACTTTTACATCAAACATAATGACTACTTCAACACAAGACATTCCTCCTATGATCACCAGTCATGGGGGCAATCCCTCTTCTTCAATTAACCCTCTTCCTTCATTCAATCCAACTTCTTCATTCATTCCTTCAATGAGTGTTCCTATTATATCACCACAAATGAACATGACACAAGGGGGCAATTCGTTTTCCATTCCTCCTTGTAGTGTTCCTCCTGTCCAATCATCTCCTATGACTAACTATCATAGGGTCCCACCACCTTACTCTCTACCTTCTTTCAATAACATAACACCTCCATCACAATCTAACACGTCTAATATGAACTCTTCAACTGAAGCGACCATTAACAATCTTGCACAAACTGTCTCTTCTTTACAGTAACAAATTGCCTCTATGAATCAATCTAAGTTTAGTGTGCCCACATTTGATGTTGCGAGTCCACTTTCTCTTGACATTGTTCGAGCTATTCCCCCTAAACATGTTGAAATTCCACATTTGGAGCTTTATAATGGTAAGGGTGATCCTCTAACACATGTTAAGACCTTTCAAACAATATGTACTGATTTTGCTTATGACCAAAGGTTGCTTGCAAAATTGTTTACTAGAACATTAAGAGACAAAGCCCTACAATGGTATTGCTCATTGCCTTCCTATTCTATTACTTCTTTCGAACAACTTGCAAATGCTTTCATTCAACAATTTCAAAACAATATAAGTCCTAAAGTTACTTTGATTGATTTAATGCATTGTAAACAAGGTGTTAAAGAAAAAGTGACTGATTTCATTGGTAGATATAAGCATTTGTATGCTCAAATTTCCTTTCCAGTGCCTGACAATGATATTCAAAGAATCTTTATTTCTAATTTACAAAAAGACATTAGAGAAAAACTCCTGTTTTCTGAGTTTACTTCTTTCCAACAGTTGTGCGCAACTCTTCACAATTATCAACTGACTGTGAGTCAAATGGAACAATCACATCCTATGACTCCGAGTGATAAGGGTGATAGTAGTCAACAACCATTTGGGAAGTTTAAACCGAATAGAGAGTCCATTAAATTCAATGAAAACATCATCAACAACAATGTGAATGCAGCATCAGGTGTGTCTCCTATTTCTAAGTTTTTCAAGAGAGAAAGAAAGTTTACTCCTTTGAATGAATCATTGCATATTATTATGAATAAGTTATTGGAACAAAATGTGCTTACTCTTCCTCCTATAAGGCAAATTGATCCTGCAAAGATTAATTCACCCTATTTTGATAACAAATCTTTTTGTCAATTTCATCGTCAACCTGGGCACGATACTGAAAAATGTTTTTCTTTAAAGGGGAAAATTCAAGATTTGATTGATAATAATACTGTTTTTGGTGTGAATGATAAAGGCAATACATCTGTAGCTCCTCCTAACCAAAATCTTCATATTTTCACTGATCCATTACCTTCTCATACCTCTAATGCGATTGATACTACTGATTCCTCTGTCTCACCTGATGATCTCGTGTCTATGACTCCGAATGTGATTAATTTTGTAGAGCAGCAGAAAATCCCTAAAGAACTTTCCATCACCTTTTATTCTAGTGAAACTATCAGGGCACCTGATGGTCCTTTATATATAGTTGCCAAAGTCAAAAATACACCTTGCCGTGGAGTGCTTATTGATCCTTCTTGCATGGTTAATGTCATTACTGAAGAATTTCTTTTTACTTTGCAATTGAATCAAGTAATCTATGATGAAACAGATGTGGTTGTGAAACTATTTGATGCATTTTCTTCTCCTACAATTGGTTCTATTACATTACCTATTGAAGTTCATAACAAATCCCTTGATGTGAACTTTGCTATTATTCCATCATCCGAACAATTTCGTGTGAAGCTTGGTTATCCTTGGCTATCTTCCATGAAAGCTATTGCTTCTCCTATTCACAAGTGTTTGAAATTTCCCCATAATGGTGAAGTTGTTACTGTCAATCATAGTCTCTTTAAACCAGCTGAAAGAACTTCTAGCATTCCTCTTGATTACTTTTGGCCTAAACAATTCCAATCTCTTCCTCCGTGAAGTGATCATCTTTTCAAATCTTATCAAAAGTGGAAAAAAGACATGATCATATCTCTGAGTGAACCTAGAACACCCAAACTTGACATTCCTATCATTCTTGAGAAGGAAGTTCTTCCTTTGAAAGATAAAACTAATGTCTTTCCTCAAGAAGATTCCCAACCCATCCCTATGGATGTGACTATGCCTATGATTAATAAACTTCCTAAAAGTAGACCTATCCCTCCTCGTCATGATGGACTTGGTCTCCTTCCAAAACCAAATAATCCTCCTTTATATGGAGCAGTTCCTCCTCCTTCCTCTTATGGAGAGAAGAGACCTTCCTCTTCTCCTATTGTTCAGCCTAAGAGACCACAACCTAAACACCCAAGTGATAAGGATGAGAACATTCCTCCTCCTCAATCTTCTCAACTTCCTACTAAGACTAGACGAAATCGTTCTGCACGTGAACGCTGGCGAAAGCATCGTCTTAGAGCTCAAACTTTGCAATCCCCAAAAACACCTTCAACAAGCATTATTCCATTTTCTCCTCAGCCGACGATTGAGCCGAAATCTCCTAAACATAAGTTGCATGATGGTCTTGATCCTGTGCGAGTTAAAGACCCTATTTTTATAAATCTTGATGATGATATAGATGCAAATGCTACTTCTCCTGTTCATTCTGATAGAGAATATGAACTTGTTGATATTGATAACCATTTATCTAACGAATTTTCTAAAGCACTTATCCTAGCTCCTAGACAAGAACACCGTGGCTTGGGATATGAACATAGCCCTTGTTTGGATCTTGTGATAGCTCCATCTGCTGTGTTGGATGTTCCCTGCCTTCCCGAAACATTGATCAACAAGATCGGGGGGTAGATGACGTGCTAGACTAGTTTCATTAGCATAGCAGATTCTCTCCTCCTCTCTTTCGTTACTTCTTCTATGTGTTACTCTCATTCTTCTATTTGTTGTCCTTAGTGTTGTCTACTTGAGGACGATGCAAAACATTGAGATCTCTCGATCTCTCTCATGTTGACTCAAAAGACACATGTGTTCCCTTCTTCTAGGTGACCTTCCTTGATTGGGGAATGAAGAACAATTATGCATACATACATATGATATACATGAATTATCATACAGCATACAGACCCCGAGGAAAGCGAAGTCACCTCGTGCTTTGTGTTTTGTGTCTATTATCCTTGGGCTTATCTCACACTTGGGGGCTAAATCCTTGCGATAACGTGCTCCTTTCTCATTTCTTATATGTATCACTACCTTAAAGCAATCACCCCCGGTGAGGCATGTGCGATTGCTTTAACATAGGGGGGCATACATCCCATTCATATCTTTTCAAGATACTTGAAAATTTCTTGACAAATTTAGCTTTGCCTTGAAAATTTTTGATATCTTTCTTGCATGACTCATAGTGAGGGAACCTTGCTACTGACAGTCATGGTTCTCCCTCGTGATCTTCCCTTTTACCTAGTCAATCGAAGTCGTAAGATCCTTAGTCCACTGGGGGTTTGGTGTATCTTGCCTCCTTGATGTGGTGAAAGTTTTTCAATGTTGTTTCCTTGTACTTTACCGGAAGTATGAGTGTACGCTTATACTCCCGCTAAAGTGGGGGCTAAATGTAGCGTCCTAAAATTGTGACACTTGCAATTTCGACCACATTTAGGTCTTCACGATGGCGACGCAACACTAAACCTGAATGGAGACCCCGAAACTTGCTCATGACACCAAAAACTGCATTTTCTTGCACCCTGGCCTGATCCTCCTTGCACCCTGCTATCCCGGGAGGTGGGACAAGAGCGCCCAGTGCCCTGGTCCTTCAGGACCAGGGCGTCCAGCGCCCTGGTCCCTGGCCCTATTTTGGGCCCGGTCTCTTATGGGACTTCGGGCCTTTTTGTTTGCAAATTGGAAAATTAACATTTCCTGGTCGGCCTAAGGTCGGGAAAATCAGTCTTTTAACCCTAATTGACAAGTATATAAACTACATTTTCCTCTTTCATTCAATATGATGGAAAAGGCATGGAAACTATACTCAAGCATTCAAGCATTCAAGCATTCTTTCAAGCAATTGATCATTCTAAGTCTCCATTCAAGGCTAAGTGTTGCATTCAAGACAAGGATTCAACCATTGAAGAGGAGATCACATACTACATGCTACATACAACATACAACATACAACAAACAACAAAATCTATACCTTCGCACATAAGGATACAAACATCCTTACAACAAGGTACTAGTACTTGTTTTACATTTACATTTACAGCATTTCTCATTTCTTGGTTAATTCCAAAACCGGGGTTTGACCTAAAGGCAAACCCCTAATCCTTAACCCCCCAATCGTCTTCGTTTTTCTGTGTGTAGGTTGCAGGTACGCGGCTGAAATTGAAGATCTGGAATCCTTGTGCAGAGACGAACAGATTCCCCTTCGTTTCGCGGATTTTTCGGAGGACCGTGTGCACGCCGGGTGCCATCGTCCTGTCAACTTTTGCTCAAATTTGCAGGACAGTGCCGTCTCGACATTTTACTGCTAATTCCAGGTCCGTAGCTTCATATCATATCCCTATCTCAGTTTATAAGCGAATCTTTATCACTTTCTATGCATTCCTAGCTCAATCTTTCCATCTACATTCTTTACAAAAGAGGGTATCCTTGCTATCACAAACCCTTGAAACTCATATAGAATCCAATCTTGCATTGCGTGGGATTGGATCTTGTGGGTTTCAACCCCTCTTTTGAATGTAAAGTCCCTCCTAAGTGAAAACCATCAACCCTAGTGACTCTCCCTTCTCCCTCCTCGGAGTTGGGGAGGGGAGAATGACTAGGGTTCGATTTTTCCGCTTTACAGAAGTCTACTCTATTAGGAACCTTGTCCAGTTAGAGACATTACAATAGGTTTTGCTAGGAACCGATCTTGTTAGGGATCACCCTACTAAGGGTTAAACCCTGTTAAAGGTTACCTTGTTAGAGGATTTCAAGAACTCAATAGCTAAAGGATTTTGAACTCAATAGCTTTGAATTACCTTGTTAAAGGATTTACAGCAAGCCGGTTAAGGCTACCCTATTAAGGGATTTTCCAACTATTGAGATGGTTAGAGATCAACATATATTACAATGATCTAGTAACAACACTCAATGCCAATGCAGATCCGCTTAAGCTCCTCTTCACCTTCTGCACTTACACTCTGCAGTTATCACTTCTCTCCTTTTGGTTTGGCAAGAATCACGTATCCCTTCTCTTGGATACACACACATAACTTTTGCCAACAACCTCAGAAAGAGACACAACATCAACCTTATAGGAAAATAGATAGGTCGGTAGCATAAACCCTAAACCCTAAACCTATTAGGTTAAGGAATTCAAACAGTTCAATCCTGACCATTGAGAACACTCCATTAATTGCAATAGTCTTGATCCAATCTCAAGACATTCTCCATCATCCATTTTCACTGATTTCATGGCGACTGATAACCCATCACATGTTATCACCGTTTTACAGACTTCGCACATTCCTGAGGTAGATAGGAACAATCTCCATCATGCAAGATCCTTCACGCGCACAAGGTTGGCGTGGCAACATGATTTGTTCTTCATTACAATGCTAACTCATCACACAATGTCACCAGTTGAGCCACACAGGCTTGAAGCACTTCAACCAAAAACCTTGAAGTTGAGACTACCAACTGGTAGTCATACAATGCTTCCATGTGCCGGTTCCCATAACCATATGCCGGTTCACCTTGAACAAGCACACCGCTTCACTTTGGCACAAATGTCAGTTCACAGTGTTATGTTGGCTATCTCATATGACGGTTCTCACCTCTTCAGCATATTGACATCAATGACAACATACAATGTCATTATGTCTTCATATCGGTTCACATGATGCCAACAATCTCCCCCTTTGGCATTGATGGAAATATACAAAGATATCTCTCCACTTCACATCTTCTCCACCAATTTCTGCAGATATCTTCTCCGCTTCACATCTTCTCCCCCTTTGACAACAATGACAAAGTGGAGGCACAAACTTCCCTATTCCATTATGCTGCTCCCCTTGAGGAGTAGCATCCTTCAACACATCAATCCAAAATAAATTTGACTATGCAATACCTGACTGATGTGGAGCATATGCTTTTAGTTTTCCTCCTAAAGGGCCAACACCCCTAGTTCACCTCTTAAGTACATAAATGTAGTCTTTGGGAGAGGCTTGGTGAATATGTCTGCTAACTACTGCCTACTGGAAACATGTTCTAGTGCAATATCTTTGTTCTGAACCTTTTCCCTTAAGAAATGATACTTAAGCTCAAAGTGCTTGGTTGTAGAATGTAAAACCAGATTCTTGGAGATATTAATTGCATTAGTATTGTCACAAAATATACTTATCGATTCAGATACAGGAAATTTGAAGCCATTTAATACATGCTTCAACACCCCTAGTTCACCTCTTAAGTACATAAATGTAGTCTTTGGGAGAGGCTTGGTGAATATGTCTGCTAACTACTGCTTACTGGAAACATGTCCCAGTGCAATCTCTTTGTTCTAAACCTTTTCCCTTAAGAAATGATACTTAAGCTCAAAGTGCTTGGTTGTAGAATGTAAAACCAGATTCTTGGAGATATTAATTGCATTAGTATTATCACAAAATATACTTATCGATTCAGATACAGGAAATTTGAAGCCATTTAATACATGCTTCTTGCAAATTGTCTGAGTGAAGTTCATGAAAGCTACAACATACTTTGCTTCCACTGTAGACTGAGAGATACAACTCTGCTTCTTACTCATCCATGAGACTAGTCTACCAACAAGAAAGAATGCACCACCGACTATGCTTTTTCAGTCATCTATATTGTCTGCCCAATCAGCATCTGTGTATACTTTAAAGTTGAAATCCTTGCTATAAGGATACCACAATCCATAGTCAACAGTTCCCTTCAGATACCTAAGAATCCGCTTGACTACAACCAAGTGAGATTATCTTGGGTTTTTCTGGAATCTTGCAGTAATGCCAACTGCATATGCAATATCCGGTTTGCTATGCACTACATAATACAACTTACCAATCATTGATCGGTATTCCTTCTCATCAACCAATTCTGAGTCATCTTCTTTAGATAGTTTACAACCAGTCACCATCAGAGTACCAACCGGTTTGCTATCTTCCATGCCAAAGGTCTTCAATACCTCTTTGGCATACTTGGACTGAGTGATAAAGATTCCATCCTTCATCTGCTGGATCTACAGTCCAATGAAGAATTTAGTCTCCCCTATGAGTGACATTTCAAACTCTTTCTTCATCTCATCTACAAACTCATTACTCATCTTGTCATCTCCACCAAAGATAATGTCATCAACAAATACCTCATAGATCAGGATCTGATCTCCTTCAGACTTCAAGTAGATATTACTATCTTCACTTGTTCTCTCAAATCCAATCTTCACAAGATGAGAATGAAGACATTCATACCATGCCCTAGGTGCCTGCTTTAGTCCATATAAGGCTTTATGTAGCCTACATACCATGTCACTATCTTCAGATAGGGCAAACCCATCCGGCTGCTCAATATACATCTCCTCTTCATGTACACCATTTAGGAATGTAGATTTTACATCCATTTGATATACTTTGAAACATTTAAAAGCTACATGTGCAAGAAGCATACAGACTCCTTCCAATCTAGCTACAAGAGAAAAGGTTTCTCCATAGTCTTCTCCTTCTTCTTGAGCATATCCTTTGCACACTAATCTAGCTTTGTTCCTAATCACTATGCCATCCTCATTTAGCTTATTTCTGAAAACCCATTTGGTACCAATGACATTTTTGTGCTCCGGTCTGGGTACCAAAGACAATGTACTATTTTTCTCTGTCTGGTCAAGTTCCTCTTCCATTGCCTTGATCCAGTCTTCATCCTTATGTGCCTCTTTGAATGATTTAGGCTCAAATTCAGAGATCATACATGATTTTTCTCTGACCTTTCTTCTTGTAAGGATTCCTGCATCCTTATCTCCTATGATCTGATTAGGATCACGATTCAGCTTGACATATCAAGCAATGGTCTTGATAGATTCCTCTTGCTTTTCTTCTTCATCCTCATCTCTATCAGTATCAGCATCTACATTTGCCAGTGTAGGAACATTGTTGCTGGTACTCAATTGGTTGTCAACCGGTTCCCAGAAGGTTGCAACCAGTTCATTTACCGCTTGGTCACTGTTAGTTTCCTTAGTTTTCTCAGAGGTTTCATCAACTCTTACATTGATGCTTTCCATAATTCTCTAAGTCCTATTGTTGAAACACTTGAGAGCTTTGCTCTTGGTGGAATATCCTAGGAATATTCTCTCATCACATTTTGCATCAAATTTGCCCTAGTGTTCACTCCTCTTGATGTAACATTTGCTACCAAACACTCTAAAGTAGCTGACCATGGGTGTCTTACTGATCCAATACTCATAAGGAGTTTTATCCTTACCTTTCTTGACGAGTACCTGGTTCATTGTGTAGACTATAGTGCTCACTGCTTCTCTCCAAAAGGTGTGAGCTACCTTTCCTTGAATCAACATGGTTCTAGCTGCTTCAACCACAGTCTGGTTATTCCTCTCTGCTAGGCCATTCTTCTGTGGAGTCTGGGGGTAGACAATTGCCTCTTGATGCCATGTTCTTCATAGTACTTGTTGAATTCACTCGAAGTGAATTCCCCTCCTTAATCAGTTCTCAGGCATTTGATCCTTTTACCACTTTCTTTCTCCACTAATGCTCTAAAGCTTTGAACTTTACAAAGGCTTCAGACTTGTCTTTCAAGAATGTGACCCACATCATTCTTGAGCAGTCATTAGTGAGAATCATGAAGTACCTATCACCCTGCACACTTCTAGTTTTCATAGGACCACATAAATCAATATGCACAAGATCAAGCATGTTGTCAGCATTGAAAGATTTACCTTTAAAGGTTGAGGAAGACATTTTCCCCAATTGACACTCTCTGCACAAGGTATTATCTGGTTTTCTTAGCATCGACAACCCTCTAACTGCCTTGATCTTACTAGCCTTCACAATTTTATCAAATTTTACATGGCAGAGTCTCATATGCCATATCTAGCTATCATCAAATTTAGCCATAAGATATGTACTTATATTTGCATTCAGCTGAAATAGGTTACCTTTGGTCTAAATGCCCGTGGCCACCAATTCACCATTCTTTCCTTTGATTCTGCAAACTCCATTCTTGAATTCCAGAGTGAGGCCACTGTCATTCAGTTGGGCAACACTTAGAAGGTTGTGTCTAAGACCATCAACCCAATACACATTGTCAACACTACTATTTCCATTTCAAGAGATGGACCCTCTGCCTTTGACCATGCATGGTGCATCATTGCCAAAGTGAAGCACACCACCATCATACTCCTCCAATGATAGAAACTTGCTTTGGTCACTAGACATATGGTGAGAACAACCACTGTCAATGATCCACTCATTGGAATTATCAAACTGTTAGACAAGATCCTTCTTGTCTGAAACATCTTCCTTGACAACAACAAACACAATATCTTCATTTTCTTCATCCTCTGATTCTTCATCTATGACACCTTCATCAACTGCCACAAAACAGTTTCTCCGGTTTCCTCCTTTGAATTTCTTGAACCTTTCCAGTTTGTCCTTGTTATCGCCATTAGGATAGTTTATAGCAATATGTCCTATTTGGTTACAAGAGAAGCATTTCAAAGGTAGCTTACATTTGTATTTGTCGGTTCCTTTTGGAAGTTTCCTAGAAAGGAGAGCTTCAAATGCCATCAGAATCTCCTCATCATCCATTTCTTTGCCCTGTCTTGGTTCACCACTAGTGCTAGCTTCTTTTCATTTTCTGGATGGTACTACAGAAGCTTTAAAAGTTGATTCAGTCTTTTGAACACTGCCATCAAAACTATTTAGCTCATAGGCTGTCAACTTTGCAATGATGGAGTCTAGGGATACTTTAGTCTTGTCTATTGATCTTAGCTCTTGAATAGCAGCGACCCTTATTGCATAGACCAGAAATAGGGATCTCAAGACTTTGCTTACCACAATGGCATCTTCTATTTTACCACCTGCACTCTTGATATCTCCAACAACGGTTTTGATTCTTATTCCATACTGTTGAATGGTCTCACCTTCAACCATCCACATATCTTCAAACTTCCCTCTAAGGCTTTCCTTCTTAGCCTGTTTTACATGCTCATCACTGCCATAGATATTTTCAAGAGTATCCCATACCTCTTTGGGATTTACCTTATCCTGAACATCAATAAACTCAATGTCAGATAAACTACTAATTAGGGCTTCCATGACTTTCCCATTCTCCTACATCTCTCTCTTTTGGTCATCGGTAAGGGTACCGGTAGGAGCAACATAGGTAGTCTCAACATAGCTCCAGTGTTGAGCACCCATGCTTCTATCTTTCCATATACTGAAATTTTATCTATTAAACTTTGGACCTTCCCTCTTCATCATTAGACTGGGATCTTTACCTCAAGCGGTTAATCTTATAGCATAGAGGACCTGGAGGAGGCTTTGATACCAATTGATAAATCAATGATGAATGGATAGTATTAACTTGGTACTGAGAGGGGGGGGTGAATCAATACAGACAAAAATGCAGTCCTAAACCAGTTTGAAAGCAGACACTTCAAATGACTGACAAAAAGTCACACCGATATGAAACAGAGTGAAACTGGTAAAGCTAAGAATGACTAAGACAAGCATTAACTGGTTACTTACTTAGCTTTTCACTCAACTTAAGACTACACTACCATTTCACCCTTATGCATAAACAAGTAATCTATCATCAGATCATAATAACAGCTAGTTCAACATGTTTTATTGATAGGCATAAAACACAGAACCATCATATGCTTGACAAACAATAGGAAAGCATCACAAGATAAAAGCATCAAACATGACACGCATATTTTTCATGTGGAAACCCAACCAGGAAAAACCACGATGGGGATGAATACCCACAAGCTATTTTTGAACTCTTTAGAAGTCCTCTTTGTTAGGAGCCTTGTCCGATTAGAGACATTACAATAGGTTCTGCTAGGAACCGATCCTGTTAGGGATCACTCGATTAAGGGATGGCTAGAATACCCGGTTAAGGGTTAAACCCTGTTAGAGGATTTCAAGAACTCAATAGCTAAAGGATTTCGAACTTAATAGCTTTGAAATACCTTGTTAAAGGATTTACAGCAAGCTGGTTAAGGCTACCCTATTAAGGGATTTTCCAACTGTTCAGGTGGTTAGAGATCAACAGGTATTACAATGATCTGGTAACAACACTCAATGCCAATGCAGATCCACTTAAGCTCCTCTTCACCTTTTGCACTTACACTCTGCAGTTATCACTTCTCTCCTTTTGGTTTGGCAAGAATCACGTATCCCTTCTCTTGGATACACACACACAACTTTTGCCAACAACCTCAGAAAGAGACACAACATCGACCTTATAGGAAAATAGATAGGTCGGTAGCATAAACCCTAAACCCTATACCTGTTCGGTTAAGGAATTCAAACAGTTCAATCCTAACCGTTGAGAATACTCCATTAATTGTAATAGTCTTGATCCAATCTCAAGACATTCTCCATCATCTATTTTCACTGATTTCATGGTGGTTGATAACCCATCACACATTATCACCATTTTACAGACTTCGCACATTCCCAAGGTAGATAGGAACAATCTCCTTCATGCAAGATCCTTCATGCACACAAGGTTGATGTGGCAACATGATCTGTTCTTCATTACAATGCTAACTCATCACACAATATCACTGGTTGAGCCACACAGGCTTGAAGCACTTCAACCAGAAACCTTGAAGTTGAGACTACCAATCGGTAGTCATACAATGCTTCCATGTGCCGGTTCACCTTGAACAAGCACACCGCTTCACTTTGGCACAAATGTCGGTTCATGGTGTTATGTCAGTTCTCTCATATGTCGGTTCTCACCTCTTTAGCATATTGACATCAATGACAACATACAATGTCATTATGTCCTCATACCGATTCACATAATGCCAACAGTATTGTTTAACGATATTTGTTTATGGTTTACCAATACTTAAAGTTTATATGCTGTGATTAAAGGTTATAAAGTGGATTAATTTATATAATCTGTTGACAACTGATTAACCCCCCCACCCCCCCTCTCAGTTGTCCTTCGGTTATTCTAACAGATCCTTCTTTGATTATTGCGAGGGAAAACTCTGACCCTCTTGTGTATTCTCTACATGATCATTCTTTCAAGGTTGATATGATTGTGATTCTTTTATATAGTATTTGGAGGAGGTCTCTTTATCTTTAAAGGAGACATGTGAGTCACTGGATCTCGTTCTATATTCATCTTCACTAGATATTGGAGTACCTTTTTCCACAATGCGGATTAATACATCACCTTTGGAGGGGGTAACCTTTAGCATCAACATGGGGATACTTGAGCATTTTTCAGAGACTTCATTCATCATTAGTTTTTTCATACATCTTCCCTTCATGATTGAGGAGACTTCATGGATACAACTTTGGTTTTTTTTCTTCCTAAGGGGAGGAACATTGTTTGATGTTCATGGAGAAGTTTCTTCATTCAAATTCGAGATTCTACCATTGGTGCAGATTCTAGATTGAGGGGGGGCTACTTGGTCTCTCTTTTTCTCTCATATAGGAGGAGTTTTTCCTCACATGGGATTTTTTTCTTCTTATACTTCTTTGAGAGTTCCTTTGTATATAGTTTTCATCTCTCTTTTGGGGGAGGTTTATTTTCCATTTGGTTTTTCTCTCTTTCCCCGCTTTATGGGAGATTGCATTTGCATTTGTACATGGGTACCTAACATGGCCTTGTAGTCGGGATCCACCTTGCATTACTTAGTTGCATTGTAGACTTAAGTGCATTCTAGAAGTTGCACTTAAGGGGGGTTGTTGGTGTAATTATTTATTCGTGATGGATATAATTACACTTTACTTAAGTTTACTTAGGTACATGCACCACATTGTAGTTTGCATATGAGACACTTAGGGAGATGTGCTACATTGGGAGTGTGTATGTAGGAGAATTTCCACCTTTTGTGGTCTTATCTTGTTGTTACATTCCACCTTCAGTGGGTTATCCACCTCATGTGGAATATTTTATATTTCTCTTACCTACCCCTACATACCCTTGCATCTCATTGAGCCACATGTCATCATTGTGTTCTCTCTTGTCTCTTAGCCTTGCCTTTATAGGCAATCTTATCATTCATTGTATCTAATTCTTGATGATCCAGTTGATCAGTATTTGCTATTGATTAGAATACAATTTTTTCTTATCAATCTATTTTGTCTCTCTATTGTGTTATTCATTGTGCCTTAGATCTTGGCTATTTTCAATAAATTCTCACAAACACACTAATAAAGGTTTACAATTTACAATGCTACAAAGTGATAAAATGGAAGAAGAAATTTCAATTGTAGTGTACCAAAGAAGAGGATAGTGACATGATGCAGAGGTTGTTAGGCCCAATATGGAAAGCTAATGTACTGAGAGGGGAGGGGTGAATCAGTACTCCAAAACTTTTCTTTTGTAATAACCTTATTGTTATACATAAACAGGATAGTGTAGTAACACATAACAAAACTATAATCAATAGATAACATTCATACATGATTCAGTCCATAACACAAATATTTTGGTCACGCGGAAACTCTTGGTTAGAGAGAAAAACTGTGGTGGGGATAACACCCACAACTTCACTACTGCAATAATAAAGAATGCTCGATTAGAGCTACATTTAGCTATTTATGATAGCTTACCCTGTTAGGAGTATTAAGATCAGTTAGATCTACCTTGCTAGAGGATTTTATAACACTATATAAGTGT
The DNA here is from genome assembly GCF_030272615.1 of Cryptomeria japonica. Taxonomy (NCBI): domain Eukaryota; kingdom Viridiplantae; phylum Streptophyta; class Pinopsida; order Cupressales; family Cupressaceae; genus Cryptomeria; species Cryptomeria japonica. The sequence goes on from NC_081405.1 coordinate 223,165,891, forward strand.
AGCACCTAGTTAAAGGATTTACAATTTATAGACTTGGTTAGAGTCTTTTACCTTGTTAAAGGTTTCTCTTACAACTTCAAAATATTACAATAGAATCATTACAAATATTTGCAACTTTACATCTAAAATGCTGTAGCAGATTCTATGTGCTCAAAATAAGATTACCTTGCCTATAGCATACCTCAGTAACTCATAAAGTAACTCGGTAAACCCTTCAATTTACTCTGTTCCTTGACTGTTCTCTGATAACCTTCTCATTGACCTCAGCGTCTATGTAACAGTCATAATACTCTGTGATTTCTCATGTATCACATAAGTCTTGCTTCATACACACATGCACACACATTTCTCACATTCACATCTCTTCTTTAACCCTAAATTCATGCTGTATAAATAGACTTCTTATGTCTGTGATCCGATTCATTGCTTCGATCTTACAAACATGATTTCCCAAATAAAGAACCATGCAAAATATTTCATTGGTTAGATGACCTCAAAATTATAAAAAATCTGTATGTGCAATTTCCAATGTGATAACGGTTCTGTGTGCCTCGATTCTTGTAACACGTTTTCATATGTGTGTCCAAGTTCAATGAATCTGGTAACATGTTTAACTCAGTGTATATCAACTCAGTGTATTATCTTTACTACTCGGTAGACATGAAATAATACTCGGTAGACAGCTCGGTGTATACTGGGCTTTGTGACTGTTTTCCTTCTGTAACCGACTAGACTGTTCATACCGACTTCTCTGTGTGTACCGACTGCATGATTCGGTAATACTAACTGACTAGAATATAGAATGACTTTGTATATAAAACTAATGGCAATTTGTTAAGTAGTAACAATCTCCCCTTTTGACATTAGTTGAGATGTTTGACAAAACTACTTTCAAAGTCATTACTAAAAAATTTGTATACATTACAAAATTGATTAAACATGGAGTATATACATTAGTCATTGAAATAGTATAATCAAATATACTCCCCTTATCAATATGATGTACAAAACTCTGTAATCACTATTCTTTCCTCTGTTCATGCTCGGTTCACTGCTCTTGGATACTCTGCATATTCTACACATTCTCTGCTCAGTATACTCCCCCTATATACTACACTCTGGTTGTTTGATACTTTGAATACTATACATTGATATACTCTGATATACTCCCCCTTTTTGACAAACATCAAAATTTAGTTACCATTGGGAGGTGGCAACTGATCAAAAATGGATTTGTACTTTGTCTGGGCATTGGTGAGGGCGACAGAAAGTGCATCCTTGACACTGTCCATTAAATAATTCTGAGCATTAATATCAGCCAATAATGAAATTAAGCCATCTAAAGTGCTTCCTTCTTTTGTAGTAGAGAGAGAAGTGGCTCGGTTTAGCTGTTCTTGAATAGATGAAAGATGAGGAAGGAATAATGTTTGAAGTGTCATTATGTCCATCTTGATCTTGTGTTCTTCATTCCTAAGTTCCAATTGTTGAGCCATGAGCTGTTGTAGCTTAGTATAAAAGTTCTGAACTAAATTTGACTTGGGGGTCAACTTATTTGAGAGATCGGTGATCTCTTTCTCAATTGCTTCTGTTTTATTCTTAATGTCCTTAAGAAATAAAGAAAATGTGCAAAGTTTCTGAAATAATGAAAGAATGTGCTTGAGTTGAGGGGACAACTCAGCAATAAATTTGACAAGTTTTACCTTGCCAACAACAATTGATTTATGTACCTCCTCTATCATTTTAGTAGTTAGCTCCTTGTCTTTTAGTTTTCTCAAGTATTTGGATGCATCTACTCCAGATGTCTCAATCTGATTGAGGAGTTCATCCAATTGAATATGGATGGTTGCATCGGTTGATACTGTAGCTGAAGGTAGCATATCTGATAGTAAGGTCTTTACCTTCTGAAGTACTTTATTCTTCCTCTGAATGGCTAGTTGCTTCTCTTGTTCGGCCTTTGCTTTGCATAGTTCACCGAATTCATTGAGTGCTTGCCCTTTTAGTTTGGAGATGTCTACATTGGGCAACACTATCGGTTTTGTTAAATCAATTTTGAAACTATGCTTTTTCAACTTCTTTTCTTTACCTTTCACTGGGTGAACCACTACTATAGCTTGAGAGGCTTGAGGACCCTCGGTAGGTTGCTCGATAGAGACAACACTTTTGTCAGTTTCTTTAGCCTCGGTAGTGTCCTTCGGTGTCTCAGTGCTTGGTGTCTTGGCTGTAACATTTTCCATGCTAGAAGGTGCTTGAGAGGTTGGTTCTTGTGAAGTACCTTCTGGTGTAGACTTTTGACCTTCGGTGCCTTCACCTGTAGCCTGAGGAGCTTCAGTTGCAGCATGTTGATTGATTGCTGGGTAAGGCTGAACTTGTTCCAAAATAGATTCACTAGAGACAAGTTTTGCATAAGCATTGCCTTCTATCATTTCATGTTCAGGTGCCTCTACATCCATGATATCTTCATCTATTTGAATGGTGCCTGCAGGGTCTTGCTCAGTGACATCAGGCTCTTGGTCAGTGACATCGACTTTTTCCTTTGTAGATTGTTCACCAGCATTCTTTCTTCAAAAGATGGTCTTCCATTGCTCTTTTGTTTCCTTCTCTACCTCTATATATAGGCCATTCACCAATTTCAAGGCCTTTTGTTTTACTGTAAATTGAGTTTGGCTGTTTGTCAGATGTTCTTTTATTTCATCAACTGACATATTAGGAAAGAGATGCACCAAACTTCTTTCTCTGATTTGTTTCTCCGAGTCTAGGGCATATTGCCATCTAGTTTCAATATGTGCATATAATTCCTTAGGAATAGAATTACATACTTCTAATGGTACCACTCAGAATTTGAGAAGTGTGCAAATGACAGCTTCTTCAATTTGCCTCTTTTCATCAACTGATCTGGATTCATATTTAACAAATTTGAATCCACCATATTCCTTTAGATTATTACAAAAAATTTCTACACGATGTACATCTACCTTCTTGCTTTTCACAATCTGAAATTTATTTGCATCTTCAAATTCGGTATCACTCGACTCTTTTGTCAAAATGAGTCTCCAAGTAGATTTCTTGTAAGTTCTAGTTACCTTAGGAATGGCAACAGTCTTTTGTTTCTTACTCAGTGATGTAGCAGATGCCCTTGTGTTAGGTCTCTTTGTTGGAGGGGTCGGTAGGACCATTGAAGTGTCTTGTTTCTTTCTCTTCAACACTTTTCCCTTAGGCAATTCAATGCTAAGTGTTATGGCTGCTTCTTGGGCTTCTGTCTCCTCTTCGGTGATGGCTAGAACTCCTTTGACAGGTGTGGAGGAAGACTCTTCTCCAAATTTCTCAATTAATGCCTTAATCATCTTTGTAGTTTTTCTTGTAGCCTTAGGTACTACAATGCTCATTTTTACTTTTTCTTTCCTTTCTTCATAGGTTCCATACCTCAGCTTGGTAGTATGCCTTAGCAATGATAGATAGGCATCAATTTGCTATTGTGTAATATCAAAATCAATCTCGTAACCCATAGGTGACAAAGATTGAGTCCTCAGTTCCACAACATTCACATAACAGTAATCGGTGTCTACCTCAAAACATATTTCATCTTTGTATTTTTCTACTAGCTGTGGTGGAATCCGGTACCTGTTATGCATTTTTTCTTGGAACTTGCTGAAGTAATCATCCATTATATCATTAAAGTTATCACCTAACTTCTTGATGAAGTCATTGATCTAATGGGTGATTGGTCGGTGTAGTTCCTAAACAACTTTACCGACTGTTGGAAAAAACTTCTCAAAGTAGAAAAACATACACACAAGTAGTGATCCAAATTTTAGAGTGTTTACTGAGTTGTTCTTCTTTGGCTTCCTAATTGTGTTCAGATTTTCAAACAAGTTCTTCAGCAATACTTCACACAAGTCAACTTTCATGCCTTTCTTAACAATTTTGTATGCTAAGTCCACTGCTGCACAGGGTACACTATTTTCCCTTGCCGATTGGAAGAAACAGTAACCAATTACTCTGATGGCGAATTTGAGTTTAGGATCAGTAACATTGTTCAACTTCAAACCTCTATAATCCGATTCAACTCCAGTCAAACTGATCAATTCCTTCTATGATATCATTTTTTGTGCTCGGGCATGATTATAGATAGGGTAACCGGTGATCAGATGAATGATTTCTTTAGTGATCTTAAATGGTTTCTCTTGTAGCCACATGAAATCATCATGCACTCGGCTTAGTAAAAACTTGACCCACTGGGGTTTGAACACACGGGGATAGGTTAGGGCTTTAGTCAATCCCTTGATTTTGATATGCTCATACTTGTTATCCATTTTACCATTTGTGCACAATTCATTGTATGCATCCTTGATCTCAACATGACCGAGTTCTTCAACACGACATTTTGTGAAGAATCTCACATCCTCGACTAACAAGACTCGATTCGGGATGAGTGAAAAAGCAGTCTTGTCATCCAGTTCAGATGCAATTTTGGGAGTCATAGAGTATTTTAGTGAGGGCTTTTCTACATTAGTGACAACAATGGGGTCTTGGATCTTAGATGCCATTTTGATTTCAGATAAAAATTGACACAGGAACCTTAGGGTTTGAGAACTTAACAAATGGCAGATGCTTCACACTCAGCAGATAACAACTTAATGAGTTTGGTAAACCAGCTTAGCAATGCAATGAGATTCGATGTAAATACCTTGGATTTTTCTTTGAAGATGGTTTGATCACCTTGATTCGCTTTGCTCTACTTCTCAAAAACATAGTGAATGAAAATGACCGCAAAAAACCTTTTAAGTACTCAAAAATACCTTATCGGGCTCCGTGCAAGTTAGGTCAAAGACATTAAATGCACTCGGTTCACTTAACTTTCTTTCCCTTTTTGTGCTTTAACCGAGGAACCAAATTTCCTTCATATACCGACTTGACAGGCTTCCTAAATTCACCGACTTAACAATTTTCCTGTAAAGTACTTCAGAAACTTTGATAGAATTTCAAACTTATTCCTACATCTTACTATGCAGATTTTGAATTCAATACATGCTTAAATAGGAACTGTTTAAGATTTAACCTTGTGAGAATGTAGTCCCTTCATACCTTTACCGATTAATTTGGAGTGGGAGCACATAACTCGGTAGGTAAGGTGCTTTCTTCATTTGACACAATTTCCTTCTTTCTCCAAATCATCTTTAATTTTTGTTTTATTTACTCAGTGTCTTCTCTAGGTTGATGTCTGCAATCTCCAGCTAAATGTCCAGCTTTGTGACAATGAAAACATGCCCTACCAGGATTTCTCCACGATCTTCGATTATTCATTCCAAACCTTATAAAGCAGTTGGCACTTATATGTCCATATCTTCCACAACATTCACACCATATCCTTATATTGTAATCCCATGGTACTGCTGAATATTGTCGGTAAGGATCTATGTGAGTTTGGTAACCTCTAGTATTTGCTCGGTGTGCAGACCATATGTGGTTCTTTTGCTTAAACCAACACTTCTCTGTACCATGTCCATAACTATTGCAGTTTTTGCAAAACCCTTTGAATTTTGCCTTCTGATAATTGTTAACAGACTTTGTCCTACATTGATTAGATGTGTGACCATATTTATTGTAATTGTAACAATAACCATTGGTCTTAGTGGTATTCGGTTGCTTACCTTTTCTGATTTGACACATATTTGCAGTATGACCTTGATTTCCACAGTAGTACCAAGTAGGCTTCTTCCTTTTGATGTTATTCCTTTTTCCAGCTTGTTTTGATGATTCTCCTCTCTCGGTAGTGTAGATTCCCTTCTCGGTAGAGTCTTTTCCTTTGTAACCAAGTTCTCCTTCTTTGTAGGGTCGTCTTGTGTTCAGTTGCTCATCCAACATCTTTGATGCTTCATAACTCTTCTTCAGTGTTTCCTTGGATTTCTTTTCTATTTCAAGTTCATTGCTCAACCTGGATACTTCAAGTTTCAATGCTTGATTCTCATCATTTTTTAGAATTGCTTCATGATGTGCATTACCTAGTTGATCTGTCATATTTTGTTGAATACCAGTTAGCCTTATGATTTCATCATTCTTATCAAATAGTAAGACTTGAAGTTGTTGTTTCTCTGTTTGTAGATCTCTTTCTTTATCCTCAGCTATCCTTAATGCATCTAGATTTTCAGTCATCTGTATACTGAAATGTTCATGTTCTCTTTTCATTTCTTTTAGTTGATCAGCTAATGCTTTGTTCTTTTCTTTCAACATTCCAATCATTTCTTCAGATATGCTGTTGTCAGATGATGTCTCGATTTGTTCCACTAACTCTTGAGAATCCTGCAAGTCATCAGATAATCTTCTCCTTACTTTCAGAGATTTTTGCATTTGCCTTTGCATGTCTGCAATCATTTGATTTGCATTATCCAGCTCTTCTTGTAGATACACAATCCTTCGAGATTGTTTATAGCCTTCCATTCATAAGATCTTTCTCTTTAGGTAGTTAAACCCTTTTCCAAGATTCAAGCTTTGATATCAATTGTTAGGCCCAATATGGAAAGCTAATGTACTAAGAGGGGAGGAGTGAATCAGTACTCTAAAACTTTTCTTTTGTAATAACCTTACTGTTATACATAAATAGGATAGTGCAGTAACATATAACAAAACTATAATCAACAGATAACATTCATACATGATTCACTCCATAACACAAATATTTTGGTCATGCAGAAACTCTTGGTTAGAGAGAAAAATTGCGGTGCGGATGGAACCCACAACTTCACTACTGCAATAATAAAGAATGCTCAGTTAGAGCTACATTTAGCTATTTATGATAGCTTACCTTGTTAGGAGTATTAAGATCAGTTAGATCTACCTTGCTAAAGGATTTTACAACACTATATAAGTGTAGCACCTGGTTAAAGGATTTACAATTTATAGACTTGGTTAGAGTCTTTTACCCTATTAAAGTTTTCTCTTACAACTTCAAAATATTACAATAGAATCATTACAAATATCTGCAACTTTACATCTGAAATGTTGTAGCAGATTCTATGTGCTCAAAATAAGATTACCTTTCCTATAGCATACCTCAGTAACTCATAAAGTAACACGGTAAACCCTTCTATTTACTCTATTCCTTGACTGTTCTTTGATAACCTTCTCGGTGACCTCAGTGTCTATGTAACAATCATAATACTCTGTGATTTCTCATGTATCACATAAGTCTTTCTTCATACACACATGCACACACATTTCTCACATTCACATCTCTTCTTTAACCCTAAATTAATGTTGTATAAATAGACTTCTTATGTCAGTGATCTGATTCATTGCTTCGATCTTACAAACATGATTTCTTGAATAAATAACCATGCAAAATATTTCATTGGTTAGATGACCTCAAAATTATACAAAATCTGTATATGCAATTTCCAATGTGATAACGGTTCTATGTGCCTTGATTCTTGTAACACGTTTTCATATGTGTGTCCAGGTTCAATGAATCTGGTAACATGTTTAACTCGGTGTATTGTCTTTACTGCTCGGTAGACATGAAATAACACTCGGTAGACAGCTCAGTGTATACTGGGCTTTGTGACTGTTTTCCTTCTGTAACTGACTAGACTATTCATACCGACTTCTTTGTGTGTACCAACTGCATGATTCAGTAATACTAACCGACTAGAATATAGAATGACTTTGTATATAAAACTAATGGCAATTTGATAAGTAGTAATAGAGGATCTATTTATTTCCAGAGATGATGGGTGCTTTAGTATTGGTGTAACAAGTTTATTATAATCTTGGGCTTCATCCAAGCATGTCTAAAGCTCTAGTGGTAGATGTATTGAATTATTTTATTGATCAAATACAAGGAGATGAGTTATGAGGTTGGGTTTTTTCCTTTGAGGGTTTTCCTAGGATAAATTTTGTGTCTTGTGTCTCTCTGTGCATATTCTTCTTTATGTGTTGCTTATATTTTATGCTATGGATATTTTTTGAAAGATCAAGGCTGCAAGGTTGGACAATCAATTCCAAACCCTTTGAACTTGACTGTGATAGTACTAAACCTCCACTACAGCTATGATATGATGTGAGAGAGCTTACCCATGGTAGAAAAGAGGCCAAAAAACTTAAGGAGATGCTCAAATTGACAAATAATACCTTTGCTATGAACTTCTTGCCATGAATCATTTATAAAAGGTTGGTGTCGCTTGATAGGAGTTAATTAATGCTTTCATTCATGAAGGAACATATAAATTTAATCATGATGATGAACTTGAATGCTTGAATTCTCGACTTTAGATCTTTCTTATATTTCCATGAAGATCCAAAATTGAAAGTACTCAATGGAAGTGTTATGTTTTCTTTTATGCATCCCATTTGTTGGACAAACTTTAGTGCATTGTTATAATATGTTTTAGTGTAATACAGGTTTGATGCATTTTTTCTTGTTTAGATTGTCTGGACGAGTATGTTTGCTCTTTGAAGATTTTCATTTTGAGTAGTATTATGTGAGAGCTCTGTTATATCTGAAATAGTTGACATTTTGTTTCAAAATGTTGTGTAAATTAAGTAGTTTTTATTGCGGCATCAATTAAAATATTTCATTTAATATGGTGTCAACAATTTTGTGATTTAAAATCTCCTATTTTTTAATGAAATGTTAACATACATTATAAAGGTTGTAGTGTAAACTAGAATCTAAAGTTTGAAATTTTGATCAGAAGAATATCAACATGCTTAAACATTACACTTTTATTCTTACTAACGAGACAAATTAAGTCTTACACAAAATAAGCAAATTTACTAAATGAAATAGAAAGAGAAAAGAGTGTAGTGAAGGTTGTAGAGTGACATAAATAGACCATGGTCATGGATGAAGAGAAAAAGTAGTGAAGCAATTGAAGGATTCAAAACAATCCCAAAACAAAGATAATATAAATATGTTACAAAGAAAGAATAAAAAATCTATTATAGAGACAATTTTCACAATTCTATAGAACTGTTTCCAAGAATAACATTCACTCTTTTACTATTTTATATAAATGACACAATTACAAAGGAAACATAGCAGCTTATATAGAAACCACACTTGATACAATATTGATAACTTTACATAAAAATAGAAACTAACTAATAACAAATGACTTCAATCCACAATTGGGAAATGACTAAAACACTTACTATAGACTGTTCTATGAAAATAGAATCTTGTAAAAGCAACTTGGCTACAATCCAAAATAGAAACTAGAAAATGCCATAATGACTAAATGAGATTGTTCAAGAGGTTGCAATAACTAAATAGAACTATGGATATAATTGTTAATTGCCAACATTCCCCCTTCATGCAGAGAGGAGACACAAGACGGTCTCGGATCATCAAAAATTTGTTAAATTCTGTGAGAAGCAAGAATCGAGCCAGGATCTGATGTCGGTCATAGATCACATGCAACTCCAAGCAACGGTTGATCGAAGATCAAAATAGCTGAATGAAGATAAATCTAATATGAGAGAAAAATAGAGATAAAGAAGAGAATTTAGAGAAGACTCTCACCGAGCTATCACTTAACTAGTGAAGGTGAGAGTATATTGCTTATTATATAGAAAAATAATAGCATATACAACCAAGAGGTGCATTAACTCCCACCTCCATAAAAAGTGGGAGGTTTTACCTACTACCCCATAAAAGGTGGGAGGTTTTTACCTACTTGGTAAATGTCAAAACATGTGGCATAACCTCCTTACATGAAAACAAAAAAGGAGTTATAAGAGGTGGCACATAAGGCCAAAAGAGGGTGAGAAACCCAACTACCCCATAACCCACTTAGGAAATGACAAAATAGTGGTTATGAGAGGTGGCACAACAAGCCAAAAGAGGGTGTGTAACTCAACTACCCATGTGAGGTGGAGAGTTACACATGTAGCTAATGTATTCCGCCATGTGTCCTCATATTAACCAACCCTAATAACCTAAGCAAGCTTAATAATATATGTGTAGGAAAAATAAATACCCCCTAACATAAGGAAAATAAAAAAACCTACACTAACACCCCCCCTTAAGCATAGCTTAGGTGGGTGAAAAGATGGGTCTCGGCAAATGAGGCCATGTTAGGTACCCATGTACATAAATATCCCCCCCAAAAGAAGAAGCCCCCCCATAAGAGGAATAGACCCCCCCTAAATAGAGAGAGAAAGAATGAAGGACTAAGAAGCCCCTCCTGAAGTAGACACCTTTTGCATCCCAAGCAAAGATCGCAAATGAAGGAATTTGCTTTTAGTGAAAGGTTTGGTGAAGATGTCCGCAGTTTGCTCTGATGTAGACAATACTTAAGATCAATGATGCCTTCCTGAATGAGCTCCCGAATATAGTGCATATGTATCTCAATGTGTTTCATCCTCTGATGATGAACTGGATTTCTTGAGATCTGTATAGCACTCTGATTATCACAAAAGATGATGGTAGGCTTTCTAACTAGAATACCAAACTTAGTAAGAATATTTTGAAGCCAAATAGCCTCAGTGGTGGCATTGACTGCCCCTCGATACTCGGCCTCTGTCGATGAAAGAGCAATTGCAGACTGCTTCTTGCTCGACCAATAAACTGGACCAGAACCAAGTGAGAAGCAATACCTAGAAGTAGACTTGCGATCTTGAGAATCACCTACCCAATCTGAATCTGTATATCCTACCAAGTCAATATCCATACCTGCTACATACTGAACTCCATAATTGTGAGTACCCTGAATGTAGTGGAGGATCTGCTTAGCTACTTTCCAATGCAACTCATGTGGCTCCTGTATGAATCTAGAGACCATGCCCACAGCAAAAGAAATGTCGGGTCTCGTATGAGTCAAATAAATGAGGCTTCCAACAAGTTGTCGATATAAAGTGCCATCAACGAAGGGTGAAGAGCACTTAGCCTCAAGTTTGACTCTTGACAAAAATGGAGTAGGTGCAGGCTTACAATCATCCATGTGAAATCTGGAGAGCATATCAAGTGCATACTTGGGTTGTCCAAGGAAGATTCCTAAAGATGATTGAGTGATCTCAATTCCCAAGAAGTAATGCAGAAGACCCAAGTCTGACATCAAAAATCTATCATGTAGAGCAATTTTCACTGCTTTGATGGTGGATGAGTGACTCCCTGTGAGTAACAAGTCATCAACATAGAGAACCAGAAATGTGAGAGTTTCATCTTGTTGCAGAATGTATACGTTCGGATCAGAATGGCACCGAGTGAAACCAACTGTCAGAAGAAATGAGTCCATCTTGGCATACCAAGCTCGAGGAGCCTATTTGAGGCCATAGAGAGAATTTCGAAGTCAACACACAAGTGAAGGATCCTGAACAAACCCCTGTGGTTGCTCCATGTAGATTTCCTCCTAAAGGTAACCATGAAGAAATGCACTCTTTACATCCATCTGATGAACTTCCCAACGATGGGCTGCAGCTATAGCAAGAACAAGTCGGATGGAATTCATCTTAGCAATTGGAGCAAAAGTCTCAAAGTAATCAACCCCTAGAACTTGGGAAAAACCTTTTGCTACCAAGCGAGCCTTATACTTATCAACCGACCCATCCGCTGCAAATTTTGTTCGATAGATCCACTTGCATCGAACAAGTTTCCTTCCCTTAGGAAGAGGAACTAAATCCCATGTGTGATTCCTTTCCAAGGAATTGAACTCTTCTTGCATTGCAGCATCCCACTCAGGAACACCTGAAGCTTCTCGAAAGGACTGTGGATCAGAAGCTGAAGCAATGAAGAGATGTGGAGCTTGCTGAAATTGTGACCTTGTTCTTCTAGTATCTAATGGATCACCAAGCCAATCTCCTGCTAACTCAAAAGTTTGTCGAGCCCAAAGAGGCACTGAGGCTGGAGAGTCTGGGGGAGAATCATCAGCCTCTGAATGATGACTATGAGAGGAATGTGAATCTTCATCATCACTGTCACCATCTGAAGTAGAGGAAGAAGACTCCTAATCAAGATTAGGAGGATTAAGATCCTTTGAAGAACTGTCATCATAATGCAATTTCTCCAATGTGATAGTGGATGGAGAGGTGGTATGAGAAGAACTAGAAGAACTCTCCACAAAATGAACACTCCTCTCAATGAACAACTCATGAGTAGTGGGATGGAGAAGCCTATACCCTTTGACATCATCTGGATATCCAACAAATATGCAAGGCTTACTCTCTGGATCCATAGCCTTGCATTTTTCAGCTGGAATGTGGTCCCATGCAAGAGAACCAAACACTCTAAAGTGTTTAACTGTGGGTTTTTGACCAGTCCAAGCTTGAAAGGGAGTTACCCCCTTCACAGCTTTATGAGGAACTCGGTTCTGGATGTAACACACATAGTTGATGGCCTCTGCCCAATACTGAGGTGCCAAAGACTTGGAGTGAATCATACAATTAGCCATCTCCTTCAAGGACCTATTCTTTCGTTCTGCTACACCATTTTGTTGAGCACTGTATGGAACTGTGTGCTGCATGTTGATACCTTCTAAAGCACAAAACTGTTAAAACTAATTATTAACATATTCACCCCCATTATCTGTATGCAGAATCTTGATGAACTTCCCAGATTGTTTCTCTGCAAAGGCTTTGAAATCTAGAAAATTTTCAAAGACTTCAGACTTTTGTTTGAGAAAGTAAACCCATGTATATCTGGAAAAGTCGTCAATAAATGTCAAGACATATCTAGCCTTGCTGAAGGATGGTTGTGGAAATGGTCCTGCCAAGTCACTATGTACCAACTCCAATAGTTGTGTAGCTCTCCAAGCTTTACCTTTATCATACTTCTCCTCTAGATGCTTACCAAGAATGCACCCCTGGCACACTCCATCAGAAAATCGAATAGAAGGCAACCATGAAACCATTTCTTGTTGACTAAGTTGTTGCAAGTAACGGTAGTTCAAGTGGCCAAACCATTGATGCCACAAACAACTCACCTCATCTGCATGAGTGAGTAAAACTATCGAAGGAGAGTCAGGAACAAAGTGAGAAAACTGATATAATCTAGAATGATGATCTACTTTTCCCACAACAACAGTAGACCCATTATGCATTTTGGTGATTACCACTGCATCTGGTATGAGCTCAACTCGCTTGCCAGAACCAGTGTGAGTGATCTGATAAACAAATAGGAGATTAGTTGATAAAGATGGAACACAAAGGACATCTTGAAATGTTCCTTCACCCACATCAACAGACCCTCTCCCATGCACTTCAACAGGAGTGTCATCACCCATTAGGATGGAAGGCATAGAACATGGCTCTAAAGATGTGAAATCATCTTCTGAAGAAGCCATGTGGTGTGAAGCACCTGAGTCAATTATCCAAGAATTTGGTTGTGAAGCAATAGCAACTAGGGCCTTACCCTTTCCTTTCCCCTTACTCTTATCTATGTCCTTAGAAGATCCTTTTGATGAACTTTGTTTGACTGAATTAGGAACCTTGATATTATTCTTTTCAAGAAGATTTGAAAGGTGATCAATTTGTTTCTTTAAACACTTATGTTCATCATGAACAGGCCTCTTACAATAAGAACACTTGACCTTCTCCTTCTTAGGTTGTTCACCTTTTGATGAAGAGGTCTCATTGTTTGGTTTTGAAGTAGCAGATTTCTGATCTTTCTTCTTCTCTCCTTGGTTCTTTTGTTTCTTATCTTGCTTACTAGACCCTTTCTGTTCTTTTGTGCCTTGATTTACAACTAAGGCATGTGACTTAGAGGGCTTTATTGTACCCATTTGAACTAATTTGTCCTGCTCCCTAGTGAGTTCTGCAGCAAAATCATCTAAAGAAGGCATTTTGAATGTGGTACCTAGGGTACATTTGGTAGCATAGAATGTAGAAACAAACACTAAATAGTTAGGACCAAGCTTAGCAAGAATACTCAAGATCAGTTGCTTATCATCTTTCTTAGTTCCACACTATTCCAACTGCAATCTTATAGACTTAAGTTTAGTGAAGAAGTCTTGTATAGTATCAAAATTGGTTGGATTCAACCCTATGAGTTCATTCTCCAATTGTTGACCTCTTAGTTCATCCTACTTACCAAAGAGGTTTCCCAAAGTAGTCCATACTGCATTTGGTGTAGTAGCAAATTCAATGTGAAAAAGAAGGTCTGGAGAGACTGACATGCACAATGTACCAAAAGCTTAATCACATTTATTAAACCATTTAATCTTTTCTGCATCATCTTGAGGTTTAGTTTCAAGTCCCATAGTAACACGATGATATCCATGTCTTTTCAGATATATTATCATCTTAGATTTCCATTCAAAGTAATTATATGGTGTTAAAAGTGGAACTGTAGATGCATCCATGATAGCAGAAGAGAAGATTGCAAAGAGTCAAGAAGAGTGCAAGAAAGAAGACACAAGAGACACCCCCCCTTTTCACTAGTCTTTGAAATCACCCCCCCCAAATATTACAAGGTTGGCACTTTATAATTAGTGCATTTACAAGGCTTTTATCAGATTACAATGCTTTCTAAGGCTTTAATGGCCAAAATAGAAAGTTTAAATACATATAAATTTAACACAAAATCTGAAAAAATTAGCCTTATAGCTGCTCAATCTATCTTAATACCTTTCCAACAACTATTCGTTTTTGTAAAATAGAGTTGTGAGAAGAAAGATATGATCTATAGAAGGGAAAAAAAAACATGCAGCTGATTCAACCTGCAATATCTAACAAAGAAGGGTAGAATATTTCAATAAGACCTGCAATTATGAAGAGTTCTGATTTCCAACTTTCCGTCAAGTACTCATTTGCAAAAAACTGACACCCGAGGCAAAAGTTATGCAACTTTTAAGAAAGGTTGCTGAATTTCTCTGATAGAAAAACGGCTTAAGCCTTGTTGAAACTCGATTTCTGCAAAAATTATTAACTTTCTAGAAAAACCCTCCAAAACTTAGATGTTTTTCGATGCTGGGAACAAAACCCAGAAATCTTTTTTTTTGAAAATGAACGGAGGTTAGAACACTAGGGCCGAAATAAAAACAGCTCTGGTAAAATATTTCACTCTGATTTTTTTTACTGTGTTCTCCAAACTCTGAATTTGGTGAAATAAAAGTCACTTATGATTTTCACAAGCCTTCTGGACACTCTGGAAATTCTAAAGAAGCCTCCAATATTACCAAAAATGTTGCAATCACCCAGATCTTCAAAGAACACATATATAAAACCAGATTTAACTAGAAGCTTATTTTCCTTTAAACTATTCTGATTCTCCAAATCACATGAAAATGCAGGAGAAGAGCATACTTGGTTTTTAAGAAAAATATTAACTATCTAACAATCTCAAATCTCTCAAATAAATCAGAAAAACAATGAGCTATACCAAACAACACGACTCTGATACCATGTTAAATTCTATGAGAAACAAGAATCGAGCTAGGATCTGATGTCGGTCATAGATCACATGCAACTCCAAGCAACGGATGATCAAAGATCAAAATAGCTTAATGAAGATAAATCTGATATGAGAGAAAAATAGAGATAAAGAAGACAATTTAGAGAAGACTCTCACCGAGCTATCACTTAACTAGTGAAGGTGAGAGTATATTGCTTATTATATAGAAAAATAATAGCATATACAACCAAGAGGTGCATTAACTCCCACCTCCATAAAAAGTGGGAGGTTTTACGTACTACCCCATAAAAGGTGGGAGGTTTTTACCTACATGGTAAATGTCAAAACATGTGGCATAACCTCCTTACATGAAAACAAAAAAGGAGTTATAAGAGGTGGCACATAAGGCCAAAAGAGGGTGAGAAACCCAACTACCCCATAACCCACTTAGGAAATGACAAAATAGTGGTTATGAGAGGTGGCACAACAAGCCAAAAGAGGGTATGTAACTCAACTACCCATGTGAGGTGGAGAGTTACACATGTAGCTAATGTATTCCGCCACGTGTCCTCATATTAACCACACCTAATAACCTAAGCAAGCTTAATAATATATGTGTAGGAAAAATAAATACCCCCTAACATAAGGAAAATAAAAAAACCTACACTAACAAAATTTACTCTTGGCAACTGCCTTTGTAAAAATATCAACATGTTGTTATGTAGTCTTTATGTACCTCAATTCGACTTCCTTCTTCTACACCAAATCTCTGATAAAATGGTATTTCACATTAAAGTGTTTAGTTCTGCTATGATGTATGGGATTTCTGGCCAAATTTATGGTGCTCATATTATCACAATAAATCAATATAGGTTGGACTTGTGTTTCACCTATCTCATCAATAACTTCCTTAGCCACGATGCTTGAGTACCTGCAGAGGTGATTGCAACATATTCTTCCTCCATGGAAGAAAGAGAAACTATGCTTTGCTTCTTCGAACTCCATGAAATCAAACCCTAACCAAAAGTTAAACAATTACCAGAAGTAGATTTTTGGTCATCCACAATACCTCCCCAATCAGAATCACTAAAATCAACTAAATTAAATCTTTTAGTGCTATAGTAATGAATGCCAAAATTCATTGTTTCTTTCACATACCTCAAAATTCTTTTTGCAGATAAGAACAAAAATAAGACAAATGCATACATTATAATATATTAAGTAATAAACATTACATTCACATCTCCTTACAACTCTACAGAGCTGGACCCATGAAAGAGTGAATAAATATTCATATTACATCTTATTTATAGACAATGTGATGAAGGTAAGACATAATTAAATAGCAAGGAAACATCTAGAATGTCTACTGTGAGAAACATCTTGAATTAGAAACATCTAGAATTCAAATTTGGGAGTTTCAATCTTAAATGCCAAGCTTGCACATCTGGTGGTAGAAATTAGTAATTACCAACAGTCCCCTTAATTTCTACCACAAATTTTGATTGCATTCTTAATCTCTTTCACTGATGCTGCGACATCCAAAATCTTCAAATACTAGTGATCAAACCTAGGAAATCTCGTGCTATCGTTGGAATGCTCTTACCACGAGCTCTGCTTCATTTGGTAACCAGTCCATTGTCAGTTCAGGTGCATGACACATGTATTTTCTTTGCACTTCCCATAGAGTCACATTACGAGTGCTCGGGGATCCTGGCAAGCTCTACTGGCCTGAAACATGCTTACTCAAATCCAAAATGATTTTTTTTCAACAACTACCGCTGTAATTCAAAAAAATGTTTATCTTTGGCAAGATTTTTGCCTTATCTATTTTCTCCTGGCTACGACCATCTCTTACTTTTCACATATCATGCCTCACCACACCTAATAACCTAAGCAAGCTTAATAATATATGTGTAGGAAAAATAAATACCCCCTAACATAAGGAAAATAAAAAAACCTACACTAACAAAATTTACTCTTGGCAACTGCCTTTGTAAAAATATCAACATGTTGTTATGTAGTCTTTATGTACCTCAATTCGACTTCCTTCTTCTACACCAAATCTCTGATAAAATGGTATTTCACATTAAAGTGTTTAGTTCTGCTATGATGTATGGGATTTCTGGCCAAATTTATGGTGCTCATATTATCACAATAAATCAATATAGGTTGGACTTGTGTTTCACCTATCTCATCAATAACTTCCTTAGCCACGATGCTTGAGTACCTGCAGAGGTGATTGCAACATATTCTTCCTCCATGGAAGAAAGAGAAACTATGCTTTGCTTCTTCGAACTCCATGAAATCAAACCCTAACCAAAAGTTAAACAATTACCAGAAGTAGATTTTTGGTCATCCACAATACCTCCCCAATCAGAATCACTAAAATCAACTAAATTAAATCTTTTAGTGCTATAGTAATGAATGCCAAAATTCATTGTTTCTTTCACATACCTCAAAATTCTTTTTGCAGATAAGAACAAAAATAAGACAAATGCATACATTATAATATATTAAGTAATAAACATTACATTCACATCTCCTTACAACTCTACAGAGCTGGACCCATGAAAGAGTGAATAAATATTCATATTACATCTTATTTATAGACAATGTGATGAAGGTAAGACATAATTAAATAGCAAGGAAACATCTAGAATGTCTACTGTGAGAAACATCTTGAATTAGAAACATCTAGAATTCAAATTTGGGAGTTTCAATCTTAAATGCCAAGCTTGCACATCTGGTGGTAGAAATTAGTAATTACCAACAGTCCCCTTAATTTCTACCACAAATTTTGATTGCATTCTTAATCTCTTTCACTGATGCTGCGACATCCAAAATCTTCAAATACTAGTGATCAAACCTAGGAAATCTCGTGCTATCGTTGGAATGCTCTTACCACGAGCTCTGCTTCATTTGGTAACCAGTCCATTGTCAGTTCAGGTGCATGACACATGTATTTTCTTTGCACTTCCCATAGAGTCACATTACGAGTGCTCGGGGATCCTGGCAAGCTCTACTGGCCTGAAACATGCTTACTCAAATCCAAAATGATTTTTTTTCAACAACTACCGCTGTAATTCAAAAAAATGTTTATCTTTGGCAAGATTTTTGCCTTATCTATTTTCTCCTGGCTACGACCATCTCTTACTTTTCACATATCATGCCTCACGATATTTATCAGCTTCCACGATTCTCCTTTAACAACTTCCAATGAATTCTTTGCAACAAATACAATCATTGGGAGGCTGCAACACTCCACTCTTAACCTAGCTTCTCCTAGATCTCCAGAAACACAAATATTGGCTCTGATACCACTGGAAGAATTCAAAACAATCCCAAAATAAAGATAATAAAAATATGTTACAAAAAAAGAATAAACAATCTATCATAGAGCCAATTTACAAGAGTTTACAAAACCATTTCTAAGAACAACATTCACTCTTTTTATTATTTTATATAAATGACACAATTTCAAAGGAAACATAACAACTTATATAGAAGCTACACTTGATACAATATTGACAACTTTACATAAAAATAGAAACTAACTAATAACAACTGACTTCAGTCCACAATTGGGAAATAACAAAAACATTCACTATAGACTATTCTATGAAAATAGAATCTTGCAAAAGCAACTTGGCTACATTCCAAAATAGAAACTAGAAAATGCCATAATGACTAAACGAGATTGTTGAAGAGGCTGCAATAACTAAATAGAACTGTGGATAAAATTGTTAATTGCCAACAACAATGCTCACTATTTATGGCCGACACTAAACACATTTCGAACGTCAATTAACAACAGAAAACTGACCAGAAATAATTTTACTTATCCCAGTACGACAAGAACGTATAAGGTCTAGAAGCCCTAAGTGTTCAAATATTTCCCATACCAATATTACAAGATCATCCGCTAGACGAGGTATGCCACATAGGCGGTGGAATCTGGCCCCCGACACTACGGACCTTGCCGATTGATAGATAAATGCGAAAAAACCACAGGCACTAATCAAAATAAGATTCGCCATAACTACCCAAGCAAAGGCGTTCACTTTATCCACCAACACTGTGTACAGTGTAGCCATATACCCATATGTGGTGAACCCAAAACTAGAACAAACCACTATGTTGTTTACAGTCATAAACAACATCTTGTCCCTTATGGTAAGCTCTGAAGCCATCTGCCACATGATACAAGCGAAGAGAGATAGAAAGAAGGCTATGTAGTAAAAAATAAGAAACAACTTAAATGACGTGAAGGTGAAGGTTATGAGAATAGGAATCCCTAGCTCGTTCCTCTATTTACGACATGTTTTCAGGTGGCTGCTTAGCTTATTTTTGCTAGCAGCGGTTGTTCAACTTTTTTAGGAAATATCTGTGGAGCTTGTGGCCCCATGAGTCTGCTTATTTTTAAGAGAAATCTTAAAAATCGTATTAATAATATTAGTAATAATTTGTGCACAAGAAAAAAAAAGGAATAAAATGTTAAAAAAAAAAGGGAAACAAATTTGTGGAGCCTGGCATTTTTGGCAATATGGAGTTGCTGCTTATTTCCAGCGCCCTATTTTCCCATAGCTTATTTTCAATTCCTAAATAATAGCTGCTCCACTTAAATAGCAAAAGATTCTAAATTATCCTTTACCAACAATTTTAAATTTGCATGGGAACACTCCAACTGCTTAAAATTAAGCAGAAAATAGAATTAAGCAGTCACATAAGAACATGATATTAATATCCATTAGAAACCAGCTGTAAGGGTGATGGCAGCGGTAAATGTTACGGTGGCCAACTTAACCCTTTTCATCGCATTCATGCACTTTTTATGGCTCACTTGTGGCGCACAATACATGAATGGTTTGCGTTTCGGTGGATAATCGCTCAGGTGTTTTATAATTCATTGTTGCACCTTCACTTGGGATTTATTGTAATAGCTCTAGTAACTTTGGCCCCTTTGATCTTGTGATGTTCAAGCTATCATTGTCTGATGTGAAAACCAAAACAACAAAGAAATTATCAAGTTCCTATTCACTTTGAGTTTGGCATGGAGCTATGAAACTAGTTTTTAATTACATTGGGAATGTTCTAGGTTCGCACTATAATTTTTTAGATGTGGTTATTCTCAACCACCTTTCCGAATATTTCTTTCTGTTTAGCTAATTAGGTTTTAAAAATTAAGTGTCTCAGGGTTGAAGCAGATTCGATAATATTTTCTATTTTTATTTGTGTAGAATATGGTTGGAATGAAACAAGATGATTTTTCATGACATCAACATACTAGCTTGAAGGATTTGAGACATGGTGTAATCTACTATTTGTAGTTGGGTGGTTGTTATAAGTAGTATCATTGCGCAATTCTTTATATAATGAGAAGTTTAGGATGGATTCTCAACCCCATTTCAATTGGTTGAATGTCTTTATGCATTTGATGTCAAGTTATTTTCTTAAAAAAAAATTAATATTGGGTTGGTTTATTTTGATTTAATGGGGTTTCTAAGGGAAACCCTAGAAAAGCAATGGCTAGATTTGTCCTTAATAATAATGAGTGTACTCAAATTCATATGATTTTTGTGTGGATTCCAATAATATGGCCAGGGTGAAAGCTATATTGTGAGTTATGATGATTGCTAAAGAGAAAGGTTAGAAGAAGATATGGGTAGAAGGAAAATACAAAATTGTAATTAATGCAATGAAGGGAGGAATTGTGTAATTATAGAAACTCCATGTCATTCTCTTAGAAACTAAACTTGGGTTAGAATGTTTTGATGAGATCTTATTCATATATATTAAAATAAAAGGGAATGTTGTTACCCATTAGGTTGCTAACAAATGTGTGGATTTGGAATTGAAGAATAAGTTTGCTAAAGTCTCTTGGTGGAAACATTTTATTTTAGAGGCATTGTTTCTTATCTAAGATGATGTCAAGTGATAGTCACCAAATAACAATTTTTTTAGTAGGAGGAGGTGTTAGATAAATGATGGTACCTTCATGTTTTTATGCATTTCTTTTATGTCCTTATTTATTTCTTCAATTCTTATTGAGGTGGTCGCAGGGATATTAGTGGAGATACTAGTATTTCTTTCTCTTTGGCAATTTATATTTTTTTAAATGGCTTCAATAAAGGGGTTGCAAGGTGGGGCTAGAAGGAAGAGGATAAGTAGAAATTAAAGAAGAAAACTAAATTAAATCCCCTAACATAGTAGAAATGTGGATATTTTGTAGAATAACTAGTTGTAGGTGTTATGACATTCACTGGTAAGGAAATTAAGGACCAATATCTCTAGCACTAGGTAATAAGGATATAGGCATTGATGAAGAATGTGGATGGCTCTCTAAGCATGGAAATTCACTCCACCATGGTGAATCTTTTACTTAGCCTAGGCTACATAAGAGGGAGATGGATTTCCTTTAATATTTCCTAATATTTATCCTTTACTTCTCTAATTTTGAATGCCTTGCTCCTATTTTCTTTATGATGACATGGTTAATGTTGTATACTACATGATGGTTTATTTTAAATACATTATTCACCATTGACATGATACCAAGATGTGAGAATAGTGTCTATAATACATAGTCATGGTATTGGCATCAGGATTCAAGGTAGCAATTTTCAAGGATGTTATTCAATGATTTTTAGATTGCTATTAGAGTGAAGGTTCAAAGGATTTTGTTCTAGTAGCTCTATTAGGTAAGCATGTGAAGTGTGATATTAAAAAATTTGATTCCTAGGTTGATCAAGGCTATATATAAGTTGCAATGACCTTCTTTTATAATCTTTTATCATTTAGTTCTCCCTACAAAATCTATGTTGCAAGGTTCAGGATGATCTTGGTTGTTCTGGCTAATTTTGAGGCCATAAAACATTTTACTATTTCATACCTATGCAGTTATACTATAGTTAATATATATGTACATTACATGTTTTTATTTTTTTGGTTTGTCACCTCCTTGAATCTCTAGATTATTGGACTCGAGGCTATTTTCCTATAGCATCCAATAATCATGTGTGTGTGTGTGTGTGTGTGTGTGTGTGTGTGTGTGTGTGTGTGTGTGTGTGTGTGTGTGTGTGTGTGTTGAGACAGACATCCTTTCATGGTGCTAGAAGAGGTGTCTAGAAGGATATCTTGCAATAACTCATATTTTTTCTTCAAAAACCAAATATACTAACTCTATTTTATGACATTCTTACTTGTATATAAAATACAATCGTATTATTTTTATGATATATAAGAATATTGATGTTTTCTTATATAAGAATGACTATCATAATATAAAATAACTATTATTATTTTTTTTTTTTTAAAATATACGAATTGTTGAAAGACATCCTTCTAGATAACTATTCTACCACCTTGAAAGAATATCTCTCAACGTCTTTTTAATTTGTTTTTTATTAAAATAGATATACTAATTATATAACCCAAAAAACAATATGACGTAATATTACATTTGATAACAAAAAATTATATTCAATGATGTTGGATTATATTCAATAAAATAGATATCAAATTTTAAATGTGAATCATAAATTAGTTGAATATTTTTTGCAACTTATTTTAATTTTTAAATAAATATTTAAAAGTTTCTTAGTTAAATTAGGTTCAACAACTATATGATTTTAATATATATTTTTAATCTTTTAAAAGTATTTTTTTATTTGAATATTAAAACATTTATTGAATACAAATTATAAAAAGAAATTGAAATTCTCTATTTTTGAATATTGGTGTAGTATTTTATTCATATTGGATATATTATATTTGGTATTACACAAAATTAATAATTTTACTTTAGATAATTAAGATATTTAATTATCTCATCTAAGTAGTCTATATGTATATACCTTGTTTTGAGTTGGATAAGTGCCACCACTATCTAATCGACTCTTAATATGTGTCAGATAGTTCTCATCTTAGTTTAATCAAGGCCACCACTCTCTCATCAATTATTTACTAGTAGTAGTTAAGTGTCATCTAATTTTAACAAGACTATCGTTCTCTAAACAACTCTTGATTGATGGTAGTTAGATGTCATCTTAATTTAGTTAACTATTCTATTAATTTTAATAGTTAAATTTATGATTACTAAATTATGAATTCAAATCACTTATTTATCTTTGTATGCAATTCATCTATAATTGAATTCCTCTCATGGGGGCTTCACTTAGTGAACTTGGGTTATAGCATGTGCATTCATGGCATACAAAGGAATCCCCCTATTTAAAAAAAATATTACCCTAAACTCCTTTTTTTCACCCCCTCCTAATACACAGCTTGAATTAAAAGCCCCCCTATTGTCACCAGATATTGCATTTTTTCATAGCCCAAATTAAAAGCCTCGTATTATCACCGATTGGCAATATATTGTACCCTCATTTTTGGGATATTAAACCCCCTAATATGAATGCACATGATATAATATTGCCTAGTCAGGGAAACCCCATGATTCCTCTATTATTAAATATCTTATATTCATAAATATCATATTATTTATTTAATTCTCATAGCTATTATTAACATTTTTTATATGTCGGTGGTTACTAGATGCAGGTTTGGGAACAAGGCAACTACAACTAAAAGCCCTTCTATTGATTGAGCACAAGGATTATTGTGGGATACCAATTCTTTAAGGAGACTGAAAATCAAGCAAATGACAAGGCAAAGGTGGATGAAAACTCCAAGGCACCATTTTAGTTAAGTTATGCCTATGTTCTTAGGTGCTTTTTCTTTCTATGTAGGTTTTGTTTGTGGATTATAAATTTATTAATATGTTTTATATGATCATAAAAAGTATTATTTTTCAAAATTTAATTAGATTCTTAATTTATCAATATTTAAAAATTAAATATAAATTTTAAAGTGAATAATGTTCTAATTGAATAGTTACACATAAATAAAAATAGATTATTGAAATTTATTAACTATATTTTTGATATATTGAAAGAATAATATTTTCTATATTTATATTTTAAATTTAATTGATTTATTGAATTTATTAATTTATAAAGAAATGTTTCACCACCATCAAATATATCTTATCCATCTATAAAGACTATATAATGTAACTATTCTAACTTTATCTCACAAACCAATCACATAGCCGAAGCCATAGGAGCATTCCAAGTAATTGATCTGGCGATTAGAATGAATGTCAAAAACATATGGATTGAGGGTTACTCAAACAACATTATTGAGTGCCTACTTGGCAACTCTTCCCCTTCATGGACAATTAAAAGCTGGATTGATGAAGCTAAACATCTTTTATCCAACTTTTAAAAAGTTAGAACTTCTCATTCATACAAGGAAGCTAATGCAGTCACTGATTATTTCGCCAATAAGGGGGTCAAGCTTAATGGACATAAGATGTGGCAAGCCTATAATGATTTAGAAGTTGGTGTTGGAGTCTTACTAAACTATGATGTTCATCATGGGAAACATGCCAGTTGTTATAGTGATTAAGCAAATTTCAAATGGGTACTGTATCATTAATCGATATGGTACCTAGCACATTTATTACTTCTATAGGCAAAAAGAATTGGCATGTATTGTGGGTGCATTGGTATTGCTATTGGCACTTTGCTCTACTAACTTTTTAAGTTACCAGCAGAAGGAAAGTCTTTGAGAAGATGGGGGAAGAAGAAAGAGGGTCGATCCAAAAAACTATGAAAAGCATAAGAAAAACTTGAAGGTCTTGAGGCAAATTGAGAGGGGAGGGTTGAGTCCTTTCTTGGAGAAACTCCATGGCGCTAACCTAAAAACTATTAAGTATTTTGCCAAAAATTGGATAGAAGACGGAGTTGTGCTCTTTGGAAGGTTGGTTAAGATTGACAAGAATCTTATAGGGGAAGTTATTGGGCTTTCCGCAGAGTGGGTGGAATTCTTCCATGAGGAAAAGTTTTCGGATGAAGCAGTCATCAAATTCTCGAAATCTAATAAAGAAATGAAGGTGCTTGTCAAAATCTCAAATAATTACTTTGATGCTAGAAATATTAGGAAGTTATGGAGGGAGCTGCTTAGAGTCATCATGGAATACATCACGGTAGATGGTAGATTTACCATAGTCTAAGACTACCATTTCTCCTTCCTTAGAAAAATTTGGCACAAGGTTAGGGTTTCTTTCCCTTTTTACCTATTTTGTTCTCTGAAATATTGTATCCAGGAACATCGAAACAACCCTAGGAAGTATCTTGTCCTGCATGTTGGCATCATTTAGTTAATTCACAAGCATTTTCAAAACATGTTGACCTCGAGTATATTGGTTATTTCCCTGTTCTTGGTGGTAGCAAATACTGAATGAGAGCACATTTTGAAGTCCTGGCAAAGTTGGAGAAAAGGAATTAGGAAAAGAGGAGGGTGCGAGCTAGGTCTGCAACTAGGGTTTCACCGATGTGGACCATCATTTCAGGCTCGACGACGGGGTTCCCTCCTGCAAGTGGAGGAGGTGGTAAGGCCCACATTTTTCCCTCCTACTTGCATTCATTTATCTCACATTTAATGAGTGTGTTATTACTTTGTTACCTATTTTGTTGTACATGTTTCCCTATGGGTGAGCAATCAATAGGGTCGAGCATTAGCTCGATCAAGCCACCGATTTTTACGACCGAGGTCAATGGTGTTAATTGTAAAACCTTTGGAGATGCCATTATTGGCTCGGTTATGCAGGTTCTGGATGAAGCCAAGTTTATTCTGGTAAGTGATTCTGAACTAGGGAGCGATGGTCGTGGAGGAAACCTCGAGAAGGACCCTCCTTCTCCTATGCGTACCTTGTCCATTTTGCCTAATGAATTGATGGCTAAGGTTATAAATTTGGAAAATATTAGTCTGCAAGATATAGCTATTTTTTTTACAACTGCTAGCATTGACTAATGGCCGACTAGGAATTTTATGGATGACTTGATGAAAAATATTTGGATAAATAAATTAGGGTTTTAGTTTTCTTTTTGTGGAATGGTTTAGAAAGGTTTGTTCATTATTTTCTTCAGTGACAATAAATCTCAGGTGGAAATTCTTAAGAAGCAAATTTGGGTCATGGGGAAAACCACATTTAGGGCTCTTAAATGGTCATTTGATGCTAACAATGAGGAAGTACTAGCTCTATCATGCCCCCACTAGCTCCAAATTAAGAATCTTCCCCCCGTTTTATGGAATTTAATTCCTCAAATTGTGGAACCAATAGGAAAAACGATAAGGGTAGACCACTCATCCAACCTAGTTCCTCACCTGGATGTTCACATTCTTGTTTTCGTTAACCCTAGCATAGATATTCCTAGGTTTATTGTCATTAATCTTATAGATGAATGATTTACTTGTCTTCTTGAAACCCTATGTAGACATAATGCTTATTTTCTGTGTAGGAAGGAAGGGCACATTAGAAGATCTTACCCTATTATTAATTCCAGGAAGAGGGCCTCTAAAAATCCTACCGATAATGTTTCTATATCTCAGGGTTACCCTTCCACTTCGGCCCCCAATCTAGGTGGCATCTTTTCCTTAGTGGTAAAGCTTTATTCTCTTAAAGATGATATTAATAAATTTGTTTTAGGCTTCTTGAGTGAGGAAGAAGTAGTACTCCCTTCTATTGATGACTCTACTATCTTTGGCACCTTCATTGTTGACCCTCCTCTGCATTCTGCTATGTCAGAAGCCATTTCACAATTGGAGGAATCAAAAGATATGGGCTTCCAGGTGGCAACTAGGAAGGATAAGTGGTCAAGGAGGAATAATGCACATCAAATCGTATTGGAAAAAATTAGGGCGGATGGACATGTGTAGAAATGTGCCTCCATGTTACACATGGAAGAAGATGTTCTTGAAATTCTGCCTGAGAGTAAATTGTGTTATTATAATGATAGGCAGTCTCTTATCAAATCTATCTTTAGGAATTTTGAGGGGGTATGATGGGGTACTTTTGGCTTGCGAAAGACAGAGACAGTCGGCCCTCCTCTTGGCAATTACCCCATTCTACCATAATTTAATCAATTTCAGATTCTTGATTCTCAGTCTGAGCCAATTAAGGATTTGAATGATCCTTTGGATTCCCGAGAGGAGGGAGATTTCCCTCACCATTGTCTAGACACTGATACTATGGTGTCTACCCCCCATATTTCTAAAACAATGATTGATCCTGACAATGTGGTCTATGATATCATCCATGTTGACCCTCTGGTTGGCAGGTCAAACCCTAACAACGCCCCCACTCTTGTTGAAAATGGCATAACTGAGAGTGATAACCTACAGGATGGCTCCTCATTGGGCAATCATGAGTCCGAAGTAGAGATAGACCTTATTTCCAGCTACTTGGTCACTAGTGGTGAGGGGTCTAGGAGAAAGGAATGTTGGATGAGGAGATTTCTGAAACAAAGGCTAATGCGAGGAGAAAAAGAGGCAGACCTCCAGGATCCAAAAATAAAAACTCTTCATAGCATAAGAAATCTAACCGTAAATATAGCATGTCTAAGTGTTTCAGAAGCCTCCAAGCTACCAAGGAAGACAATTAAGAGGTTGTTGATTATGAAGTGCATGTCATGAAACATCTGGGGGTTGGAATCTCCTAACAGGAAGTATATTGTCAGAAGAATGCTTAACCAACATAGAGAACCAGACATTGTTATGCTTCAAGAAGTGAAGGCAATCAATTTCGAATTGGATGTTAGTCTGAATTTTTTCTAGAAAGATGCTCTAAAGTTTTGTACCAAACATGGAAAGGGGAAAGGGGGAGTTGTGATCCTCGTCAATTAAAAAATGGAG
This sequence comes from Cryptomeria japonica, assembly GCF_030272615.1. Lineage (NCBI taxonomy): Eukaryota > Viridiplantae > Streptophyta > Pinopsida > Cupressales > Cupressaceae > Cryptomeria > Cryptomeria japonica. The sequence continues at coordinate 223,193,972 of NC_081405.1, forward strand.
AGACTCAATTGTGTGTTCTGGTGTATCCCCATGTAACAGAGCAGTCTGGGTCTCTATTAAAAGTGGTGAAAACACATTTGGTATTTGTACAATTTATGCCCCTAATGATTATAGAGAGAGAGATGATCTATGGCAATGGTTCGCTTCCTTATGTGACATCCCATGGATCATAGGAGGATACTTTAACATGATTGAGCAGGAGGAGGATAAGAGGGGAGGTTACAAAGAAGATTGGAAAGGAGGAGAGAAAATAATATGGGATAGAATGAAAGGAATGAAGAGATTGTATGACCTGTTAGAAGGTATGAGATCTTCATGCATAGGCATTTGGTTTACCTGGTGCAACTACCAAAAAGGGCAAAGTAGGATTTATTCAAGACTTGACAGATTTTATACCAATAAAGACTTCTTTTCCTTTGCTTGTGATCATAATGGTTGGTCAGTGAGTGTCTGGCCTTCCTCTCTCTCTGACCATCACCTCATTATTTCCCATTTCTCCCTTAGAGTTTAACATTAGGATATCCTTGTTTCCCTCCACATTGTCAAGATTTTTAACATATGGAACTCTCACTCTAATTCCCATATTGCAAGATGGAATGCCTCAGTGATCAGTTGGAAAAATGTTCTTAAGATCGTGGGTAAAAATAGAGAAAAGGATGTGAGACATGTTTAACTTATCCTCACATCCAAACTGCAAGAGGTGGAAGAATAGATCCAATCTGACCTGAGTAATGAGGTGCTTTCCCAATCAATGGCTTTGGCTAGTGATAAACTTAGGAAGTTACAACATGATAGATCTTTAGGAGCAAGGGCCAGAGGTGGCTGCAATAGGGAGATGAAGGTTCTAAATTCTTCATTAATTATCTTAAGTAGAAGCAAGCCAGAGACAAAATTTATAAGTTGTGGGTTGAAGATAGAGAGATTTCTAGTGGGGATGGCATCATGGTAGAATTACTATCCTTTTACAAGAAGCTCTTCTCAATCGAGGACTCACCCATCTCCATCATTGCCAAGAAGAGATGTTTCTCTCTCACCCCTAAGCTCCTTTCACCTAAAGATAACTAGAGGCTAAACCAACCTTTTTCTATGGAGGAAATCAAAAGTGCCATTAACTCACTTCACAATGATTTAAGGCCCCAGGCCCAGATGGGTTATCCATTGAATTTGACAAAGCCAATATCAACTAGATTGCTGACGACTTGGTGGAAGTGTATAAGGAAGCCACTGGGAAAGGTTCCCTTGGGGTTGATATTAATAGAGGACTTATTAAATTACATCTTAAAGAAGGGGATAAGGCCCTCATAAAAAACTGGAGACCTATCATTCTACTCAACGTCTCCTATAAAATTCTAGCCAAAATGCTATCCATTAGATTGGAAAATATTCTTCCTAGGCTTATATGTAACACTCACATGGGCTTCATAAAAGGAAAATGCATACTTGAAAATATAATCACTAGCTGGGAGGCAATAGAGTGGGCTAATAACTCAGGTCAGGAGGTAGCTATGTTTCTTCTTGACTTTGAAAAGGCCTGTGATAGGGTTGAATGGAAATGCATTATCATGATGCTCAAAGCATTTAGTTTTCTTGAGGTATTTTGTCACCTTGTCCAAGTCCTCCTCCTGGGTGCCCATGCACAAATTGAAATTAACGGCTCTATTTCAATGGCTTTCTAGCTTAGTGGATCTATTAGGCAAGGTTGCCCTCTTTCCCTTGCCTTATTTGTTATTGCATCGGAAGAATTATGCTACCTATTAAGAGATGACACCTTATCTCCTAGAGTAAAGGGAATTACTCTACCGGATAAGTATGACTTGCTTAATATCCAATTAGCAAATGATATTGCACTATTTCTTGAACTAGCTAAAAGAAACATGGACTCCTTATCCCTTAAACTTAAGATATTTTTTGAAACATCTGGTGCAAAAATCTCTCAGGACAAATCCACCTTGCGAAGTTGGTCGGATCATCCTCCTGACTGGCTTGCTCCCTATGGGTTTCAGTGGGTGGGTCCTGACAAGATTGTCAGATACCTTAGAATTTTGTTCTCTGTATCCCTGTGTCTCATGGATATGCAGAATTGGATCAAAAGAAAGATTGAAAGGAAGCTTACCAAATGGAATACCCAATACCTTTTTACTTGTTGGGAGAGTACAAGTTTGTCAAAAAATACTCTCCTCATGTAGTATTTACTATGCATCGATGTGGATGTTCAATAACTACCAAATTAATGAGGTTCAAAAAATCATGAGGAATTTCCTATGGTCAGATGGAAAAGGGAATAGAAAATCTCACTCAATCAAGTGGTAGTGGCGTTGTATGGATAAGGCTATCGGGGGTTTGGGGCTAAAGGATTTTAAAGTTCAAGGGATTTCCCTAGAAGCTAAATGGATATTTCATGCATTGGAAGGAAATGAGCCATGGAAGATTCTTATTAGGAATAATATTAAGTTGGATGTTCCCAAGACTGCTAAATCCTGGAAATCCCTTCCTCTTAGTGACCTCTTAGCTGGAAATTTCTCTGTCTCTACTACGAGCTCATCGATGTTCAAATCAATTTGGAGGGCATGGGAGAGTGTTAGGCACAACATATCTAACAATTGGGTTAGTAAGGATAATCTCATTTGTCGGGAAAGGTCTATATGGTGGAATCCATTCCACAATGGTAAACCCCTAGCCCTTACTCAAAGCTGGTTGGCTAGAAGTTGGGCTAACAGAGGTTTAAAGATATTTTTTTAAATGATTTTCTCATCTCTTGGGATGATCTCTCTAGTAAGTATCATCTTCCTGCTTCCAATTGGAGAACTTATAATATAATGTTTAATACTTGTGTTACCTTGCAACACCCCAAAAGATGTGTAACTATTGATAACAGTTGTGTAGACCTCTCGTTCTGTGACAACGCTAAGTTATGTAAGTTGAAATCCATCTCGGTTTATAATTCTCTTATGCACAATGATAGCATTCTCAATCACATCAACTCTCATTGGTATTCTGACTTGATGCTCATGCAATGGGGTAAATTGTTTAAAACAGTATGGAACAGGCTGATAGCTCCCAAAAAGAAGATTTTTAGATGGCTTCTAATTATTGATAAGCTTCCTATCAGATTTGACCATAATAGAGATGTGCTTTGCACCATTTGTAAAGTTATTGAAACTACTAGGCATATTTTTTTAACTGTATTATTGCCAAGGAAATCTGGTTAATGTTTGGTTTTCCATTCCCATTACATGTTAATATTCTTGATATTATTACCAGTTATATTAAAGGTCTTAAAAAAGACAACAATTTATTTTGGAATCTATTATCATGTGAAATTATTTAGTATATATGAAAAATAAGAAATGAAGATAGGTTTCAAGGAAAAGAGAGGGTCCTTACTGAGTCTTTTCATAGACTCGCGCATTATTTTGTCTCTTCTCAAGTGGACTTAGTGATCAGATTGAACAAGGATAAGTTCTAGAGATTTCAGAGTGGCGGCCATACCAGGACTGTTTGTAGCTCTCTCACAGTTACACATGGCATAGGCTAAATGCTGAAAGTACACCCTTTTTCAGTGCCCTAGACACCCTTTTGGAGGAAATCAAAGGCAATAGAGCCCTGATTTGAGCCCTGATTTGCCAGCAGATGATATACTCAGCCAGGATGAGAGATGACCAGAGGCTAGTCTAGATGGAAGGCCCAATGGGATGGGTTGTATGGATGTGACCTATCAGGCATTTTGCATATTGTCATAATTTTGTATCTAACGAGAACTATAACAACCTGCCAGTCCTTCATAGTTAAGGATTTAGGAGGGTCAAATATAAACAATAGACATAAACCTACAGCTAAATGCAAAGCCGTATCGCCTTGGTTGTCTGTCTCCTTGATCAATTCCTTTAACGTTGTCCATTACCATTGCTGCTAAATCTCGTAAGAAATTTGCATTGAATGAATCAACTAGGTAGCTAGTCAAGCAAGAAAATCAAGTAGACAATAGATTTTTGTTACAATAAAAGGATTGTGAGAAGAAAATGACCTGGGTCTCCTGAAAGTATTGCCACATGTAAACAGGTTCTCCCATCCGGCGTGTGTCATTTCTGAATACTTTACGGATTAACATGTCTGAGCAGGCCTTTGGCCTTAGTTATATCACCAGACTGACAAGATTCAGAGAAGGTCATTTCATCGTCTTTCGTCTCCATATTTTCTTTCTTTAGCAGCAAAATACAGCTTCCTAAGCCTAAGCCTTTTCTTGAACTTTCCGTTTACATCTGCTCTTTTATGTAAGATGCTTTTGTGAATAACATAAATCAATATGCAACTAACAAGACAAGGCTCACAAATGCACCGAAAGTTATTTGTACCTAGAACATTGAGTGAGCAGGTACATGACGGCTGCAGAAGGATCCCCTGCTGTGTCCTGCACAGCTGGAAAACTATTTAATAATAGCAATTCACTGTTATCTGAGAGTTGTAGAAAAGTGCGTCAAGAGTTGTCACATCACTGTGGTTCCTGATTATAGACTTGGGAGTCAAATTGACAATTAATGTTGATATATGAAAACCTTCTCCATGATATTCATGAAGTTCAATGGCTGCATTTAACTCCAAAAGCTATGCATGTTTAAATGTTAACAGATCAATCGTCTCTTCGATAATTTCTCATCGGTAGACATCAGGGGTCTTGTGGTAGATGATAGTCGCGAACTACAATAAATAAGGTAATAAAAAGGGATCTAAGGTACGCAATAGAACATCAGTTTACTTTACTTGCGAGTTGTGGAAAAGTGTTTCAAGAGTTGTGAATGAATGAATGAAGGAATTTTAATGATGTCCACAAAATTCAGTGGTCCAAGGGACCAAGATGAAACAAGCTGAGCTCGTTTTCAAGTTCTTTTTATGTTGGCTCTCTTGCTATGGATCTTTATTAGGAAAATCATTGTTTTGTGAAGTAATGTCTCTTCAAAAAGCTCATTCAAGTTGTCCACCTTTAATTTGTTAACAAATTGATTGCAGATATCATCATATGCTGCACATTCTTTTATTTAATGCCATTATGTCTCCACTATCCTCTTATTGGAGAAAATGCACGTCCTTTCTTCCCAGTCCTCTTTGGGGACCTTCCATCTACTAGTGTCACCTCTCAAATAATGAGACCCTATCCTTAACTGTGCAATTAGAATTTTGGCCTTTCCATTGATCGCGGATCTCAAATACACTTTTTCATCATGTTCCTAGGTGGGGTTAAACTCTTTGATATAGTATTTTTTTTTCCTGCCTAGCTGATTTCTTCACATAACATTCCTAAATTTTCCTACCACCCACTTTTTAATATCTTCTTTAGTGTTAGGATAGTCATGATGATTTATGTTCCACTTGTTCAACCACTTGCTATTCTGATTTTTCTAGTTCTTTTTCCTAGGCGTTAGCTCCCCCTCTTCCACAATCATTTTGGGCCAGTGGTGCTTATCTATATTTTTAGCTTTCTTTAGATAACATAACAATCAAATGACCACTAAGGCTTCAATTGGAAACATACTAGCTTTCGCTAAAACAATATCATACAAAATCATTGTTTTGACTTTAAGACTGCTGATAATTAGGTTCTTTTGAATTCTTTCTATTTTTCGTCATTTGTGATTTGACATACTATTCCCCCATACTTTACACCCATAAAGGATAGCCAGCACCACTAACAAACTGAAAAGGGTTTTCTTAGTTTTCCAATCCCATAACTCTTCTTTTCTACATCTATTATGAAGAAGGTATAAAGATCTCCACCTTCCTTGTATCCTCTTTGATCTACATGTCTCCCAAGTAAGCCTATTGTGAAAATCAATTCCTAGATACTTGTAATCCGTCACTACCTCCAAGGGGCTGCCCTCAAAGAAAAAATTGACTTGATGCTTCTTCTTTTTCAAAGAGAAGATCATGACTTGGTCTTCCTAGTATTCACTTGCATCCCAACCTCCTGACAAAATAGCTCGAGAGCCTTCAAATGTTGTTCCAAACCTTGTTCATATTTAGCAATGAGAATAAGATCATCAGCATATAAAAGAAACTTCACCACATATCCCGCCCACTGAATACCTTCCACATTAGTATTGTTTAACCACTCTTCAAGTTTATCAATATATAAACCAAATTAAAGTGGGAGAAAGAGGACATCCCTACTTGACCCCGATGTCACTAACAAAGCACTCTAACATCCCCTCTTTAGTTCTGATTTTAGCTCTAACCTACTCATAAAGTTTGAAGACAACAACTCTAAACTCCTTTGGAACCCCAAGTTCTTCCATTCTGTGCCAAAGCTTATCTTGAGGAACAATGTCAAAATCTTTTTTAAAATCAACAAAGCAGCAAAAGGCTTTTCCTCCTTTGTTGTCCCAAATTTTTTCAATGAAATGCCTTAGAGTAATGCAATGATTAATGGTGGAATGTTTCGGTTGAAAACCCACCTGCCCTCTAGCCCTTTTACCCTCTTTTTCTGCCCATTTACTAATTATGCGCTCGATCATGCTTCCAAACAACTTTCCAAAGAGAGGATTGACCATTATAGTATGGTAATTAGAGGGGTTATTGATGTCTCTACTTTTATGTAAAGGTATAATGATTATAGTTGTCCATACCACCAAAAAGTTGTTTTGGTTAACCTTGTTAAATATTTTCTTGATATATGGACCTAGGAGATCAACTCCCCATTTTAAAAATTCTGCTTAATATATCATGCTTTACCACTTTCCAAATTCCTTATACCTTGTTTGATGTTTGTCACTAAAAAAAGCTCAACTAAAGTGTCGATTGTGGGTGGCTTACATTTCTCATTTGTCTGTTCATAAAGGAGCTTCGCATATTCAACCCACTGAACCTCTATTATATTATTTTCTATTTGCTTTCTTTTTTGTTGCAACTCCTTCCAAAATCCTTTGGGGTTGTGTTTCCCCAAAGCAATTAGCTCCTTCTCACAATTACATAACTTTCCATTTTTTATTTTATCAATTGTTTGTATGCAGTCTTGTTTCCTTTGTTTGAATCCATCCTTTTGAGATATTTTTCAGTAGCCTTGCACTCTTCATCATACCAAGGATTATTAGGAAAGGTATTTGAAATTTTCTTCAAAGGTTTTGAGCACTTACACCCCTCCAAAGCCTTGTGGATTAAAGAGATCAACATACTGCTGCCAAATTACTCTCTTTCTCTCTTGCTTCCCTTGCACTCTATATTATTTTTTGCTAATTGTATGTGTTTCTCCAAAGTTGTCCTAAAGATTTCACAATTCTCCTGATTTAAGATGATTTTACCTTGTACGTGATCCTTCCTAGGGTTATGTTATTTCTACTCTTCCTGTATGCCTTTAGTGTTTATGCCAAATTTAATACAAAGAGGCATATGATCATAATTCATCTCCATGGGACATATCTCAATATTGAAATTCAACAACTTTGAACAAGAGCTTTGAGATCATATTACATAGTCAACTACACTTTGTCCATTGTGAGTCTTGCAAGTAATACCATTAGATCTCAGCCAGTTCTTCATTCCATTACAAATAACCATTCCATATAGGCTATAAAGACCTAAAAAATCTGCTCCATAGTGTGACACATTACCATTCCCATCCTGTGAGGTCCTTTTCCAAAGATGGTCCTCATTTTTCCCTAGCCATAAGGGGTTACTATCCTCTCCCACGTCACTGCTCAGCTTAATAGATTGATTATTTGTTGTCCTAGCATTGAAGTCACCAATTAAAATGATTTCTCCTATAGTGACAAAAGATTAGATATCTTTTTTATAGTGCAGCGTATGGGTCTTCATTATCCAAATTTCTCTTGTAAAATTTTGAGCTCTTTGGGGCAAAATAGCAAGAAGCCACCCAAAAAATATCCTCATTGTTCATTATTTTCAGCCATATAATTTTTTATTTGGAACCTCCTTCTCTAGTTTCACCATACCACTCTACGTTTCTTTTATTACGATTGTTATCCCTCCATGCCCTTTGCCTATTTCTATCTCTTCATTCCACACAGATATTTTAATCTATCCATGAATATCTAGAACCCTGCATCCCTCATGCTCGTGTGTTTCCATAAGATAAATAATGTTCTTGCCTTCTACTATGGGCTCCAACCCCAGTCCTCTTCTCCATGGGTAACCTCTGCAACTCCAACTTATTATGTTTATATACTCTCGTGGGGTCTCGAATCCCTATTTCTTGTGTGTCCATCTATCAGTAATTTGGGCTTTCCCATTTTTTAGCCATGCCCATTTTCATGCATCTCTTGTTAATTTCACTTTCTCCCATTCTTTTCTTCATTCTTCTTGCTGTGCAAAAGTCAAATCTTCATCTAGGTAAATATAAGTACCTCTAAGCATCCCTCCTTTTTTCAATATCATTATTTTGTCCTCCAAGTTCCTTAATGTGACTCTCACATGTCTATCCCTTCCTTCCCCTATTTTCTTTCCGATCCTATTTACTTGTTAAATACAACCTGTCTATTTCATCTTGTCCTTGAGAAAATCCCATTCCAAAATATATGTTCTTTCTTTCTCTCCAAAGTCATTTAGATCTTTGATGATAAATTTACTTCCTTGTCTTGTTTGTCTTTTTCTTCTCTTGCCTCTTGATTTGTCTTTCTATTATTTCCTTTTGACCAACTATCAGTTTATTTACCACCTCAGCTCAAGATTTGGCTTCATGTATCTTCTCCTTTAACTTGTTTTCTCTCATTGTCATGTCTTCTACTATCGATTGAAACTCCTCCAACTATTCCATGATGTATATCCTAGTTGATTCTAAGTTATTTTTCATCGTTTCCTTTGGTTGATCTACTCCTTGTCTTACACAATTTAACTCTTGTTGCCCCCTCACTACACTGTTTTGCAAACTTATTACCTGCTCATTTAGTAACCTGTTCTGCATTTCAAGGTTCTGACTAGATTCCATAATTTTCCTTAATTATTTGTCTTCTTGCTGCCCCTTTGCTTCTATAGATTCAATCCTCTTTTTTGTTCTCATGAGCTCTTTTACATATAGTTCAAATGACCATAGCAAAGGAGAGGATGTGGAGCTATACAAATATTTAGTGCCTTCATAACCTTCCTCCCTTGCCTCTTTGTCAACTGCAAGAACTTTAGTTTTGGTTTCAGTTGCCTTATACATTTCCTTGAAAGAGAGAGCTTCTTTCTTTTTACCCTTGTCCCATCCTTGGTATATTTGATCCACAGCTGAGTCACACATCTTAGTAGCTATAGTGGGGTTGTTTCTAGATAACTTTGGCAAGATCATTATAAGCCTCTTTTTTTGCATTTCTCTTTTTAAGGACTTGTCTCCACTTGAAGATCCCCAGATACTATTTTTCATTCACAAAAATTACTTTATCATGTGTGTTGTCCCTATTAGACTGATGATAGTCTGATAGAAGGGACTTCCATGGCCTAACAAAATCTCCCCATCCTGAGTCTAAAAGCAATTTTACAATCCCTTTTGTTGGACCAATGTTTGGTGCTCATTTTACCACTTCTAGAGAATCTAACCACATATTTTCATCTAACAAAATGTTTCTAATAATCACAGACCCCTGAACCCCTATTTTAGTAGAACCTTGACCTGCTAGGTCAAAGTTTTCATTGAAACAGTTTTGAATGGTTCTCATTTAACTCGATACTAGGGTTTCAGATATGTGTTGCCCGTTTTGAAGGTTTCTGCCTTAATCATTTTGCATAAAATAGAAAAAGCTATTAAAAAAGAAAAGATGAAGAGGTAAAATGACAGCAGAAAAACCTGGTTACACTTCATGTCCATAAACTATCAGCTAGTGGGACACTTTGAGCTTGCATTGACTTCTATCTTTCTACTAGGACCGTGTTCCTAACTTCCTCTCGGCCCTTCTTCATGTCTTCATATCCTTTCAAATAAAGCCTACAGACCTATGCAAAAACCCTTGGAGCCCACTATGTTGTGCTGCCAAACGCTCTGTCCTGTTGATATGTTGTTACGCACAAAAATTATTCCCCATTTTTTCTACACAGGTCGTCCTTTGTCACATCATTGAAGTTCATGATTAAGATTTAGGAGCCAAAAATTAATGTTGATATGAAAACCTTCCCTACAATATTTTAGTGAAGTTTAATGATGTGACGTGAGTGGAGGAAACTAATTAGATGTGAATGAAATAAACTCGTGTTCACTCCAAGATAAAGTAATCTCATTCCAATTCAATATAGAAACCCTTCAATTGGTCCATTGATTTGACGTATGTGTTTCAATAAAAATAAAAGATATGACACATCACTAATCCATCACACAAAGAGTACCTAGAACAAACAATATATAATAAACAACAAACGACAAAACACTGCCAAACTCACCCTTTACCATGTGGAATCCAATGAACATAATGTCAATTTTTGACCTCTTAGGAAATTATATGATCTCTCAGAACACCATATGACCTCTTAGGACACTATATGACCCTTCAAGACACCATATGACCCCTTAGAACACTACATGACCCATTAGGACACTATATGACTCCTTTTAACATCCCAGTACACAATATGACACCTTAGGACACCATATGACCCCTTTTAACATCCTAGTCCATGACATGAACCCTTAGGAAACTATATGACCCTTTAGGATACTATATGACCCCTTAGGACAATATGATGTCCTAAGGGGTCATATGGTGTCCAAAGAGGTCATACGGTGTTCTAACATGTGTCACCCCTTAGGATCCCATATGACCCCTAGTGACACAATATAACCCCTTAGGACACCATATAACCCCTCAAGATACCATATGACCCCTTTTAACATCCTAGCACATGACATGACCCCTTAGGTTACCATATGACTCTTTAGTATAATATGATGGGTCCTAATGGATCATATGGTGTCCTAAGGGGTCATATGGTGTTCTAACACATGTGTGGCCCCTTAGGAGCCCATATGACCCCTAAAAAAATAGTATGAACGCTTAAAACACCATGTGACCCCTTAGAACACCATATGACCCCTTTTTACATCCTAGTAGATGGCATGACCCCTTAGGACACCATATGACCTCTTAGGATAATATGATTTCCCAATGGGTCATATGGTGTTATAACACATGTGTGGCCCCTTAAGACCCCATATGACCCCTAAAAACACTATATGACCACTTAAGACACTATATGACCCCTCAAAACACCATATGACCCCTTGGGACACTATATTGATAAACTTATAAGGCACTGAGAGGGGGGGTGACCTTGTGAGTGGATTTTATCTTGTTGCAACTGTTAAGGAACAAAAAGTGATTGATCTGCAGTTAGCACCTTTGTGACTGATTAGATCTACTTCTAACGCTCACTAGACATCAATACATATCTTCTTCTTTCACCGCACCATCAAATTCACACTATAGATCCTTCATCTGATAAATCATCACACAATATTAACCTTTTTATAAACAACTATGCTAAGTTGGCTAAGAACCCTTGGAAAAATTTCCTAGGTTTACTGTATCTGGTCAATCTTGCTCATCAAGCTTTCCTTATATCGGTAAAACATAACACAACACAAAAATATAACAAAAATACTACCGGTTTACCGAATTAAAGGACTCTGCTTTATCGGTTAACTGTTCATTTTGTAATGCTACTATCGATCTATGAAAATGGATTGTTGAATTATTCAAGGGATTGAATGATTCACTCAAATTCTTTAGCTCATGTTGAGATTCCTATTTCTTCTTCTCCAAATCATCACAAAACAATGAAAAATTTACAATAGTGGAAAGGATTTTATCTCCGGTTAGTAATGCTTATTTAATTAGGTCCTTATTGATAGTAAGAACAACCTTGTCCTTATCAATATCCTTCATCAATTGCTCTATTCTCTTCTTTTTGTATTCCTTTTCCACATTTAGATAAGTAGCCTCTTCAAAACTTTTCATCTACTCTACTATTATTGTGACAAGTTGCTCCAGTTTGTCAATTAGCGTAGGAAGACTGTCTGTATCAGTCTCTGTTAGTAAACTGGACAAAATTTCAACTACACTCTGAATGGTTTGTGCTTCATTTCTCTGAGCTTTCAGTATCTTCTTATTTTCTCTATATTGCATGGTAGATGCAATCTCCATCAGCTCTGTAGGGATCAGCATATCCATATTAATACGACCTTATATACTTACTGTGTCATCCTCCTCATCATCGTCAACAATTTTCTTAGATGTAAGTGACCGAGGAGTCACTTTCTATTCTTTCTCTTCTTCTTGCTTCTCTGCATCCTTCTCTAGTGACTTACTTTCTGCATTTCCCTCTATTTTCTCTTCAACTTTCTCCTCTTCCTCTTGCTTCTCTGCATCCTTCTCTGGTGACTTCCTTTCTACATTTTCCTCTATTTTCTTTTCAACTTTCTCCTCTTCCCGCTCCTTGTCCTTCACCGGTGCTGCAGTAGTTTGCACATCTTCTGTTTGAGTAATCATTAGTTTCTTAGTCATTTCTTCATCTTTCTTTTCTTTATCTTTCTTTTCTTCATCTTTCTTTTCTTCTTTTGTTCTCTCTTCACCTATACCGATTGAAGTATCTCCCAGTAATATATTCTCTGCATCAAGAATAATGGTTGGATCTTCCTTATTGCTTGTATCAAAAACAATCTCATCCAATATAATATCATCAATATTAAAATTATTAGGGAGATCATCTCCCTTTAATCTCTCTAGTTCCTCTTCTTCTTCTTCAGTAATTAGGCCCAAAAATTTCTTCAAGATTTGCTTAGTTTTAGCATGTACAGATTGAGAATCACCAATTAATAATCGCATCTACCTTTTCTTTGTCAAAAATAGTGGCCTTGTCTTAGAAATAATTTCTTGAATGTCCTACCTAGAGGTTTTTGGTTGTATATGCATCAATACAAATTCAATCAAGTCTTTGTCCTACTTAACAGAAGTTTTCCATCTTTCCTACAATTTATTGTACAAAGAATCGGGATTTAAGCCTTGGAATTCAATCAATGCTTTAATATATTTATTCATGAACCAAACAATAGTATTTTCTATTTGCATTTTCTCATCTTCACCAAAATTATTATAATGTCTCTTTACATCAGTCAAAATACCATATTTTCTAATTTTCTCCAAAATCCTTTCTAGTGAAATGAGTTTACTTACCGATGGTTTCACAAATTTCACCATAGGAGATCCAACCACTTTGGATTTCTTCCCACTGGCTCTTAAATCTTTCTTCTCACCGTCATAATTTGTATCTTCTTCCTCAATAGTTTCAAGTGTCCTTTGTGCTTTCTATCTCTTTTTCTTCCTATATACTTCTTTCACCTTTGGTGCTTTAGGCTTTGCTTCCTTAGGTTTTCTTCTAATCTGGATCTTAGGAGTAGGAGGGGGCTTCTCCTTCTTTACACTTGTGCTCCTTGTTTTTCTACTAGTGCTCATACCAGTTGAGGCACTAGTGCATTCATCTTTTCTTGCTTCAAATTTTTCTCTGGCCTAAGCAATTGACTTAGTAAATCCTTGTTCAACAACAAATTTTTCCACTTCTTTCTTATTTTCTTTGCAATAACCAGTTTGGCTAGTTCAGCACGAACTTCTAATGATTTCTCCTTGAAGGTTCCAAACTTGGTTTCATTACTATCAACCGGATGTGCTAGTAGATGATCAACATAAGCAATTAGAAGATCATCTTCAACTTCATATCCCATGGGCATCACCCCTCATGTCCTAGGTTCTCCTGCTTGCATTTGACATGTGTCAGTGTCAACCATGAAACATATAGAGTCTTCATACCTTTTAACAACATGTTCTGGTATCCTTTCTCTTTCATGCATCTTCTTCTGAAAATCTTTAAAATATCCCCAAATTACCTTTGTAAGCTCATTATCAATCATCTTGTGTTGTTCTTGATTTGTAACATTGTCAGTGTGTCATTTGACCATTATATATCACCGATACTAGGAAAGGAGTTTTGGAAATAGAGGAATAAATCGATGATTAACGGACCAAATTTTGAATTTTTCCCTTTTGTCCTTAATTTATTCCAAATTCAAAGTCAACTAAGTTTGCAGAGTTTCAACAAGATCATAATCTGCATTTTCTTTTATCATCCAGTATGTAGTATGAATTGCACCTCCAAGAATTCTGTTGGTCCTTCTTGAATGATAAACCCTATATGTAATGACCATATATGCATATTTCACCTTAGGGTCTTCAATCTCATTTATATTCATTACTCAGCCATCCCATTTAGACTTAGTCAAACAAGCAACATCATCCTTTGGGATTGATCTTAACATAGGAACTTCACCAGTTGCACAAAATCGGGTGACCACATGAATAGATTCCTTTGTGATTTTATGTGGTCAATCAAGCTAGATAAATTGATCATGTACTTTGTTCAAGAAATATTTGATATGGTCTTCTTAGAATTCATTAAGAAAGTTCAACGCATGGTGAAAACCCTTGCCAACAACCCTTCGGAATTAATCTTTTATTACTCCTTGTTTATCACACAATGTTCAAAATTGGTTAAAGATTGCAAATGTACCTAAATCTTCCAACTTACAGTGAATGTAGGATCTAACATCTTCCTTATGCAACACACCATACGGTACACTATATAGGGCTCCAACAGGATTAGTTTCAATCGATTTAAGTGGATTCCTCTTAAATTTAGGTTGAGGCCTTTCTATAACATCTACAATATGTGGAGCATCCATTGCAAAATATCAAACATAGAATTAGATCACAGAAGAATTTTTTTTCAACTTCTTCATGGCTAGGGTTTCTACACGGAACACACGTTCACCGATTCACCTCTTCACAAATCTCTCCAATCCGTTGTCAAATTCTCTAGGGAAGCAATCAACAACTCTTCAGTGCTTTAGTCACTCTCCAAATACTCTTGAGAATGCAAGGTAACAAATAAAACTTGTAAAACACTTCTATTTACCTTTTACCAACTGCATTAAATGCTATACCTAGTTGAACTTACCCTAATCACCATTCAACCCTGAAACATGCTACTGGTTCTCATAACACATCAAACTTACCAGTTTGATTATAAAAAGCACTTCTTAACATCAAAATGCATCAAAGTATATAGATTTATCTTACAGTACACCATATAGGGGGCCCGAATGGATCTAACAGTAAGCTCCCCCTAAGCTTTATAACAACTTAGTTTACTAGTGATGGATTCTCCACACTGGGTGAAGAATGGGAATCTTCCAATGATTTGTCTTCAGCTTTCTTAATCTAGATCTTGTTCATTTCACCTCTGACTTCTTCAGCATCTACTTTCTTCTTACCTTTCTAGCCAGCAAACTGATTAGCCAGTTGGTTCACTCTTTCTCTACAAAACATGGCAAGGTGTCCCGGTTTGTGACAATGAAAACAAGCCATTCCAGATGCTCTCTAGGGTCCAGCATTGCCTCTACCAATTCTTCTTTTGTAATTCATAGCTGCATGTCCATAGTTGTTGACAGATTGAACAAGTCACATTAGGTCTATACTCCATCTCATAAGGAATAGACCGATTCACATAAGGTCTTTGCCAAGTAGGGCTTCTTTGGTCATTGAAAGATATCAACCATACAACATTAGGTCTCTGATTCATAAAAGGTCTCTGATTGTTCATACCTGACTTGCACTCAACAAATCTATGCCCATACTTATTGCAAGTGTAGTAATAACCATTAAATGTACTAGGCTTGTAACCCTCATAAGAATTAGACCTATAACCATCAAAAGAACTAGGTATTCTTCTACAAACATTAGTAGTATGACCTATCTTATGACAATTAAATCATACTAGTTTGTAGGGTTTCTTATCGATGTCCTTCTTTGCCTTAGGTGCAGATTTACCTTCATGCAAGATGTCTTTTGTACCAGAAGGCTCTCCTTTCTCAAAACTTGTGTAACCCAAGCCTTGTGTCTCTCCTTTAGAGCCTCTGTGACTGAATCTGCTCATCAAGCATAGTAGAGCTCATGTTGAATTTAGATAGTAACTCATTAGCATCGGCCAGCTCCTTAGTAAGATCTTCATTCTTCTTCATAAGGCTTTCTCTAAGGGACATTTCCATCTCTAGATCAACCTTTATTTCTTCATTTTGTTCTTGTTCCTCTTGAAGATATACAATCAGGGTTCCAACCTCTTGGTTCAGCTTAAAGATCTCATGTTCCTTCTCTTTGATTGTCTTCAGTAGTTCTCATGGCTTCTAGCTCTTGAATCATCCTCATGGTTAGGGCTTCAAGTTCTCTCCTCAGATTTGACTTATCATCATTTAGCTTTTCCACCTCATTAACCAATGCATCCATGTTTGCTTCTTCAGATGAACTCCTTTCACTAAGTTCATACAACTGTTCAAATAGCTCTCTCCTCTTTGCCAATGAAGCTTTGTACTTAACCCTTAACTCACCTAGGGCTTCTTCAAATTCTGCAAGCTGGCTAGACAACTCTCTGTAACTCATTCCTTCCCCCATGTTAGCCTTAGGGATCCTTATCAAGTAGTTAAGCCTTAAGGGAATTATGCTCTGATACCAACTGATAAACTTATAAGGAATTGAGAGTGGGGGCTGAATCAGTGCAAGCAAAAACAATTAAAATCTGATTATACCACTTAATAACTTTAAAATCAATATGCATGCAAGAAATATAACCGCATAAGATAACACCAAATAATACATGCACACCATAACACAATGTTTTTCATGTGGAAACCCAAATGGGAAAAACCATGGTGGGGATTAGTACCCACAAGATCAACTATCTGCAGAATAGGGATTTGACCAGTTAAGGTCTTACAATTTCTCTATTAGAAGGACACCCGGTTAAGAGTGTCTTAGCCCAGTTAAGAGCTATTACAATAAGGCTTGTTAGGACCCAACCCTATTAAGAGGTACCCAACTATGGGATTTAAACAACACAAGTTAATGCATGACCTTGTTAGAGAATTTAAACCTTTGAACCTGTGAGGATCCTATCGCACCTTGTGAGGAGTGACCTTGTAAGACGATTTTATCTTGCTGCAACTATTAGGGAACAACAAGTGATTGATCTGCATTTAACACCTTTGTTCTTGATTAGATCTTCTTTAGTTCTTCTTCTAGCACCGACTAGACATTAATACAGAGCTCCTTCTTTCACCGCACAATAAAATACACACCATAGATCCTTCATCTGATACATCATCACACAATATTCACCTTTTTATAAACAACTCTGCTAAGTCAGCTAAAAGCCCTTGGAACAATTTCCTAGTTTCAATGTATCTAATCAATCTTGCGCATCACGCTTTCCTTATGTTAGCAAAACATAACACAACACAAAAATATAACAAAAAGACTATCGGTTTACTGATTTAAATGACTTTGCTTTGTCGGTTAGTTGTTCTTCATGACTAATTACTTAGAATGTGATAACTTTTTCATCCCATCCAATCTGTTGATGCAGTTTCTAAAAGAGACTCGTATCAATGTCATAAACATGCACACCAAACTACAACACTTAATTCTTCACTGATCTTCCATACCAGTTCCTTGATCATAACAATGTTCTTGTTTACCTGCTCACTGAGTAACTACTTCCACTACCGGTTAGGCTTTACCAACTGGACTAAATGACTTAGATGACTAACAAAACATAGTTGTCATCAATGACAACACAAAACAAGCCATCAAACTACCTATTACATCAATTACATCATCATCAATCCAGCATATATGACCCTTCAAGGCACCATATGACCCCTTCGAACACTATATGACACCTTAGGACACCATACAACCCCTTTTAACATCCTAGTGCATGACAAGACCCTTTATGATGTCTTAAGGGGTCATATTGTGTACTAACACGTGTTTCCCCTTCAAACTACATATGACCCCTAACGATACCATATAACCCCTAAGGATGCCATATGACCCCTCAGGATACCATATGACCCCTTTTAACATTCTATTACATGACATGACCCCTTAGGACAATATGATGGATCCTAATGGGTCATATGGTGTCCTAAGGGATCACATGGTGTTCTAACACGTGTGGCCCCTTAGGAGCCCATATAACCCCTAAAAACAACATATGACCCCTTAGGACACCATATGATCCCTTAGAACACCATATGACTCTTTTTAACATCCTAGTACACAACATGACCCCTTAGGGAACCAAATGTCCCTTTAGGAAAATATAATGTTCTAATGGGTCATATGGTGTTCTAACACATGTGTGGCCCCTTAGGACCCCATATGACCCCATAACGACACCATACTATATGACCCCTCATAACACCATATGACCCCTTAGGACACTATATGACTCTTCGGGTAACTATATGACCCCTTAGAACACTATATGACCCATTAGGACACCATTTGACCCCTTTTAACATTCTAGTACATGACATGACCCCTTAGGACACCATATGACCCCTTTTAACATTGTAGTGCATGACATGAACCCTTAGGACACTATATGACCCTTTAGAATAACATATGACGAGCCCTTAGGACAATATGATGTCCTAAGGGGTTATATGGTGTCCAAAGGGTTTATATGGTGTTCTAACACGTGTGGACCTTTAGGACCCCAAATGACCCCTAATGACACCATATGACCCCTTAGGACCTCATGTGACCCATAACGACACCACATGACCCTTCTGGATACCATATGACCCCTTCTAACATCCTAGTACATGACGTGACCCCTTAGGACACTATATGACCCATTAGGACATCCATATGGTGTTTAGAGAGGTCATATGGTGTTCTTAAGAGTCATATTGTATCGTTACAAGTTATAAGGGTACCTAAGGGGCCACACATGTGTTAGAACACCATATGACCTCTTAGGACACCATATGACCCCTTAGTACAATATGATGTCTTAGTGGGTCATATGGTGTCCTAAGGGGTCATGTGTGATGCCTTAGGACCCCATATGGTCCCTAATGACACCATATGATGTCTTAATGGGTAATATGGTGTCCTAAGGGATCATATGGTGTTCCAATATACATGTGTGGCCCTTTATGACAACATACGACTCCTTGTGACACCATATGACCCCTTAGGACACCATATGACCCCTTAGGAGAATATGATGTCCTAATAAATCATATGGTGTCCTCT
The DNA here is from genome assembly GCF_030272615.1 of Cryptomeria japonica. NCBI lineage: Eukaryota > Viridiplantae > Streptophyta > Pinopsida > Cupressales > Cupressaceae > Cryptomeria > Cryptomeria japonica. Next base: position 223,213,096 of record NC_081405.1, read on the forward strand.
CAGGTCATACACACATGTTGTCCCTTAGGACCTTGTATAACCCCTAATGACATGATATGACCCCTTAGGACACCATATGACCCCTTAAGACATGACATGACTCCTTAGGACATCATACGACCCCTTAGGACAATATGATGTCAATAAGGGGTCATATGGTGTTCTAACATATATGTGGCCCCTTAGGACCCCATATGGCCACTAACGACACCATATGATCCCCCAAGACACCATATGACCAGTAAGAACACCATAGTACCCCTTTGGACACTATATGACCCCTCAGGACACCATATCACCCATTCGAACATCATATGGTGTGCTAAGGGGTCATATGGTGTCTTAAGGGGTCTTATGGTGTTGTTAGGGGTCATATGGGGTCCTAAGGGGCCACACATGTGTTAGAACACCATATGACCCCTTAGGACATTGTATCATGACCTTAGAGCTCATATGGTGTCTTAAGGAGCAATGTCATGTATTAAGATGTTAAAAAGGATCATATGGAGTCCTAAGCAGTCATATGGTGTTGTTAGGTGTCATATAGTGTCCTAAGGGGTCATATGGTGTCATTAGGGGTCATATGAGGTCTTAAGGGGTCATATGGTGTTGTTAGGGCTCATATGGGGTCTTAAAGAGTCATATGGTGTTGTTAGGGGTTCTATGGGGTCCTAAGGGGCCACATGTGTCAGAACACCATATGACCCCGTAGGACACATATGAGTCCTCAGGACACCATATAACCCACTAGGACATCATATGGTACGAAGGGGTCATATGATGTCCTAAGGGATGATATGGAGTCCTAAGGGGCAATACGTGTGTTAGAACACCATATGACTCCTTAGGATGGCATATGGTGTCCTAAGGGATCATATGCTATCCTAAGAAGACATGTCATGTACTAGGATGTTAAAAGGGGTGATATGGTGTTATTAGGGGTCATATGGTGATGTTAGGGGTCATGTGGTGTCCTAATGGGTGATATGATGTTCTGAGGGGTCATATAGGGTCCTAATGGGTCATATGGCATTGTTAGGGATCATAGGGTGTCTTGAAGGGCCATATGGTGTTGTTAGGGGTCATATGGGATCCCTAGGGGCCACACATGTGTTAGAACACCACATGACCTCTTTATACACCATATGGCCACTTAGGACATCATATTGTTGTAAGGGGTCATATGGTGTCCTAAGGGGTCATGTCATGTACACAGATGCTAAAATTGGTTATATGGTGTCCTAAGGGGTCATATAGTGTCCTAAGGGGTCATATGGTGTCCTACGGGGCCATTTAGTGTCTTAAGGTGTCATATGATGTCTTAAGGGGCCACACATGTGTTATAACACTATATGACTCCTTTGGACATCATATTTTCATAAGGCTTGATATGGTGTTTTAAGGTGTCATATGGTGTCCTAATTGGTCATGTCATGTACTAGGATGTTAAAAGGGGTCATATGGTGTCCCGAGGAGTCATATGGTGTTCTAAGGGGTCATATGGTGTTTTTAGGGGTCCTACGGGGTCATATGGTGTTATTAGGTGTCATATGGGGTCCTAAGGGGCCACACATATTGTTAGAACACCATATGATCCCTTTAGACACCATATGACCCCTTAGAACATCATATTGTCCTAAAGGGTCATACGGTGTGCTAAGGGTTCTTATGGTGTCTTAAAGGGTCATGTTGTGTACTAGCATGTTAAGATGGGTCGTATAGTGTCCTAAGGGGTCATATAGCTACCTAAGGGGTCATATGGTACCCTGAGGGGTGATATAGTGGCCTAAAGGGGTCATATAGTGTCCTAAGGGGCCCACACATGTTTTTGGACACCATAGGACCCCTTAGGACACCATAGGACCCCTTAGGACACCATATCATATCCTTAGGGCTTATATGGTGTCCTAAGAGTTCATGTCGTACATTCCAAGATGTTAAAAAGGGTCATAAGGTGTCCTGGGGTCATATGGGATCCTAAGGTGCCACACATGTGTTAGAAGACCATATGACCCCTTATGAAACCATATGACTCCTTAGGACATCATTTTATCCTAAGGGGTCATATGATGTCCTGAGGAGTCATTTCATAAATACTAGGATATTAAATTGGGTCATATGGTGTCCAAAGGGGTCATATGAGGTCCTAAGGGACCACACATGTGTTAGAACACCATATGAAACCTTAGGACACGATATGACCCTTTAGGAGATCATATTGTCCTAAGGGGTCATATGGTGTCCTAAGGGTTCATGTCATGTACTAAGATGTTAAAAGGGGTCATATAGTCTTCTAAGGGGTAAGTGGGGAGGTGGAGGGAAGGAGGGAGGGATGTATGAATAGAGAGAGAGTGATAGGTTTAGATAGGGGAAATAGATAAAGAGAGGTGGAAAGGGAAGAAGATAAAGACAAGTGAGATATACAAAAGTGAAGGGGAGAGTTGGAGTGAGGGAGAGAAGGAGAGGGAGGGAAGGAGAGATATTGTTTACCCCACCTCTCTATTAAGTACCCATCTATCTATACTCTTTATCTCCCCTGTTTATGTATTTATCTCTTCTCTCTAGATATGGGTATCTATCTTCCCTCCCACTTTCTTTATCTCTCCTCTCCCTCTCTCTAGTTACCTCTCTTTCCATCCCTATCTACTTTTATCTCCTCTAATTCTCTACCTCCTTCGTTCCATTCTACTATTTATCTCAACTCTCTCTCTCTCGAGCTCTCCCTTTATCTCTCTCCCTCCCTCCCTCCTTCCATCTCCATGTTGTCTCTCTATCTACTTGACCTCTCTTTAAATACCTCTCCTTTTGTCCCTCACTCCAAGTCTCCCCTCCACTTTTTCATATATCACTTATCTCTATCTCTCTCCTTCCATCTCCACCTCTCTCTATCTATTTTTCCCCTGTCAACTTATCACTATCTCCTCTCTTCCTCTCCCTCTTTCTCTATGTATATCTCCTTCCCTACAAGACCTCTATTTTTATCTGTTATTCTATCTCCCAAACCTTCCCTTACCATTTCTATAAATCTCACTCTCTCCCCACTCTCTGTCTCTATTACCTTTTTCTCAACCTACATCTCTCTGCCTCCCTACTTATATGTCTACCTCTCTCTAGAATGAGATAGAGAGGTAGAGAGGGGATATAAGAGAGATAAAAGTAGAGAGGGAATGAGAGAGAGATGGAGAGAGAGAGAGAGAGAGGTATTTACAGAGAGATAGAAGGTATATGTAGAGATATAGAGATATAGAGGTAGGTAGGGAGTGAGGGGATGTGTAGATATATATGAGATAGAGAGTAAAGAGTTAAGGATGGGAGAGAAAGGATAGAGTAAGATAGAGAGGTAGAGAGTAGATAGAGGGGAGATAAAAGTAGAGAGGGAAGGTGGGAGGGGTGGAGAAGGAGAGAGAGAGAGAGAGAGAGAGAGAGAGAGAGAGAGAGAGAGAGAGAGAGAGAGAGAGAGAGAGAGAGAGAGAGAGAGAGAGAGAGAGAGAGAGAGAGAGATGTAGAGAAAGATATGTTGGTAGGGAGGGTGAGAAAGATACATAGAGAGAGAATTATATATATAGAAAAAGAGGTAGGTAGGGAGTGAGGGGAGGTGTGTAGGGAGAGAAGAGATAGAGAGTAGAGAGTTAGGGATGTGAGAGAGAGAGAAAAGAGGGAGATATAGAGGTAGAGAAGGGATAGAGGAAGAGTGCTATGCAGAGAGATGACTCTAGAGCTCAAGGAAAGATAAAGCAAGCTACAAAATGTTGATAGGACCTATAGATTACAAAAGTTTGACTAAGTTTGAAAAATTTATAAGATCTTTTAAAATATATAATTTGCATTATACCTCCAAGAGATTTGAAACCACTTTCAAACATCTCACTAATATAGATATCAAGAGAGATATGTTTAGAGATCAAGGGAGATAAAGAGAGCTAGAAAATGTTGAACTATTGATTATTGAAATTTGATTGTCTGAAAATTTATAAGATCTTCTAAAATCTAGAATTTACATTATAAATCCTAAAGATCTAAAATCATTGTCAAACATCTTGCCAATATATACATGAAATATAACTTAAAGTATAAGTCTTATATTTCATGTATATATAACTTATTTTTAATTAAAAAAATACGGGATCCCATTTTCAGTTTTGTTTTCAAAACGGGATCCCATTTCTTAGATTTCGGCTTGAGACCCTGAACCATAATAGGATCCTATTTTCTTTCTCATGTACTCTATGCAATTTGCCATTTTTTCTGAGTGTAAAATTTCCACACTAAGTGGACTTAACTTGTTGCACTTACCCAAATATAACATTTAAGTATGAGTCTTTTTCCTTTCTTATACTTTAAGTTATATTTGATGTATATATTGACAAGATGTTTCAGAGTTGTTTCAAATCTCTAGGAGTTATAATACAAATTCTAGATTTAAGAAGATCTTATAAATTTTTAGACAATCAAATTTTAGTAATCATCAGGCTATTACTAGCATTTTTGTTGCTTTCTTCATCTTACTCTCTTTATCTTCCTTGACCTCTAGACCCATCTCTCTCCATATCACTCTTCCTCTATTCCCTCTCTACCTCTCTATCTCACTCTCTCCTCTCTCTCCCAAAATCTAAACCTATCTCTTTCTCCCACATCTTTAACTATCTACTTTGCATCTCTTCTCTCTCTACACACCTTCCCTCATTGATTTCCTATCTCTATTTCTCTACATATACCTCTCTATCTCTCTCTCTCATATATTTCTCACCCTGCCTACCAACTTATCTTCCTCTAGGGTAAGTGCACAAAGTTGAGTCCACTTAGAGTGGAATTTTCCATCTTAGCCAAAAACACAAAAAAATGTCAAATGAAACGGGATCCTATTATGCTTCATGGTCTTGAGCCAAAATTTGTAAAGGGAACCCATTTTGCAGTGGGATATCGAGCCTAACTCTACGAAATAGGATCCTGTTCCAAACACAAAATGGGATCCCATTTCAAAAATAAAATGGTATCCCATTTCAAGAATTCCAAGCTATACCGGTGGACCCAGCCAGCAGGGACTGTCAAATTTCATTTTCTAGCAATCAATAATTCAGTTGTAAGTCATTCCACATACAAATTAGAGGTGAAAAATAATGGGATATATTTATTAGCTGCGTGTGAGTAGTTGGATTTTGAGAAGTTGAGATCTTCTCCCCTGTTTAGTTAGTTTTCTTATGTTTTAATAGAATCATGATTAAGTTCCATGTACTCTACTTTATAGTGGAAACATTAGCCATAATTTACCTCTTAATTGTCCAAGTTACTATAACATTAAATAGGGTACATAGTTTCTAGTAGAAATCATTTATCAACAGCTTAAATTTAATCTACTTCTTGAAACCTTTAAATCTATACTAAGTTGTCTAGTTGATGCAAAGCATCACTATCATTACTTCGTGAAGTATTTGAGTTTCTTATTATAAAAATATAGTAGTCATTTAAAGTTAATCTTTATCATAAATTATTTGAGTGTCTTTTACTATAGAAAAAAAATAAAATTTCCTAGAACTATTAAATATTTGAACACTCTCAAGGTTGTGGTTGATATATAAAGGATGGAATCATTGTGGATCAAAATTTCAGTGGATATGGTTCTAAATAGTTTAACTCTATTTATGTCTTTGCATATGAAGTATTATATCTATCTTTCAAGGGGATACAACTTTGCACATTGCAGCTTGGAATAAATATGACCATTGAAGTTTTTTTAGGTAGTTTATGCTTATTTGTCTTTAATCTATTTTTCTTTTAATCTGTCAAAGTCTACGACAACAATGTTTGAAGTAATTTTTTTTTGTTTCACCTAACTAATAATGATGAATTTTTTATTTATTTATAATAAACTATATATATTTTATGATTTATATATGGTGGTTTTATATTTGAATAAGAGTAATTTTTTTAAGTTATTGGAAAGAGTATGGAGAATAGTATAAATAATCTAGTAGTTAATTTTATAGTCGTCTTAGGCGATGTGAAAGATAGGTGTATATAGAAATTCAAAAATAGTAACTACAACTTAAGTATATGTGTTTTGTAAAAAAATAAAATAAAGAAAAATAATAGATAACTTTTTTAATATTTTAAAGGAAAGAAAAATATATCCTTTTCTTTTACTAGGATATGGAACCCAAAAAACAACGCTACCTAGAGGAATAATCATCAGAAAACCAATAGCCCAACCACAACCAAGACTAAAAAAGACTAGCCTTTAAAACAAACATTAGGGTTTTACTAAGGCTCCCTTAACCTTCAGTTGACAACATGGGTTTTCCAAGCACCCATAACCTTCAAAGACACTAGACTACAATAGGTAGCCATACATTTAGGATCAAGACTTAGAGGGTTTTGAACGACTCCCCTAACCAACAGCCTGGGTTTTGAACTGGCCCCCAGAACCAGCAGAGAAGTGTTTTCCCAAGCTCCCTTAACCTACAACATAGATCTCAGGTTGCCAAAAAAAACCCTATCCTTAACCAAAAACCAAAACAACAATTGGCCAGGCTGGGCCCTTGAAAACTACTAGCATCTAGCCTGCTTGTGGGTTTTACAAGGCTCCCACAACCTGAACCAGACATCAATAAAATAAACAAAAAACAATATCCAAGAGGGGGATTTTGAAAGGCTTCTCGAACCTTCACAGTGGGTTTTAAAGTGGCTGCCATAACTAGTAGGAGGGCACCCGTCACCACCCAACATCTGATCAGCACTCGCTTTCTAGCATGACACCTCAATAAGAAAGGAAACCACCTCAATAGGAGTTGGAATGAAAGAGACCAAGCACAGGGAAAATGAAGCAGATGACCCCAAAACAAAGACCAACAGCCAACAAATATTCACATGATGCTTAGCTGGAAATAAGGGTTTTGAAAAGGCTCCCAAAACCTTGAACAGAAATAGAGGCCAGTACCAGAAGGACTCTATGCCAATAAGTTTCACCAAAGTCTCCACCTCTAAAGGAGAAGAGGGAAAGAAACCCATCAGCAAAGAGACAATAATAGGAGCACATCCAGCCTCAAATAGAAAGGTATCCAATACCCCCTTCAGGAGCCATCCCACGAAACTCTGCCCACAACTCTTCCCCTCTATAGAAGAGTGGTCTACCTCAATAAGACAAACAGAGATAAAAGGAAGAAAGACAGCCAGTGGAACACCAAAGAATCTCTTGAAAATAATAGATCCATAAAAGCACTCACAATCTACAAGAGAAAACTTAGAAATATCACACCAAAAAGATGTAAGGACCTCCCAGACAGAGTTCCCCAACCACACCAGATCATTCCCAAAGGCCAAAACACAACCCATGGGGAGAAAGGACTCCAGAAAAAAAAAACCTCCACCAAGATCACAAACATCCCCTTCGCACCAAGGCACAACTAGGAGAGCACAGACTACGAAAAAAGCCACCATAGCCACCACCAAAACTTTCTTGCGAAGCAACACGACTAGCAAAAGGATCTCCACCTCACGGGCCGACCAAGTCTAGAAGAAAGCTCGACCCAAATCCAGATCCAAGCACCTATAGATCCAATGGCCTCCATTGCCAACATAGAAAGGAAGAGTAGCAATGGGGTAACGGAAAAGAGACCCAACACCATCCACACTCTTAAGTCAAGCCCAAAATTCCCACGACAGAAAGCATCGATGGGAAAATAATTCTGCCATTAGCCAAATAGGGCAATGGGGAGCAGAGTCGGGACACATCCCTGCCAACAACTAGAGAAGACACCAAAACGTCCAGAGCACTAGAAAAAAGGTTGACCTCCACCAAGACCCCAACCCCACCAGGATCAACCACCTCCCGATCTCCATCATCTCCTTCCTCTGCCGCATCTTCTCCTCCATCGGCTACCCCTAAAACCCTAGCTCCAGCGATGCTTCCCGCTTCCCGCATCTTCTCTGTTTTTTTTGTCTCTACTTTTGAATTATGTTATAAATGTTTCAGATATTAAAATGTAGAAAATAATTAAATATTTAATTAATCTAAAAACTATTTTAAATCCACATACCTAATCTTATTAGTTTCTATAATATAAATTCAATTTCTTTAAAAAAGATATTATTTCATATTAATAATTTGTCTTATCACAAATATAAAAGGTGAACACAATAAATACCTTGTTTTCCCCATGAAATGTGAGGGATTGTTGGAAGGTTTTATTGTTCAACAAATATAAGTTTTATTTTATATAATAATATGTTGTTTTTATAACAACAAATAATATTTTGTATCAATATCTTTTTTTGGATCCTTCTGTAGAATAAAATCCTCACCACTGATAATCTCTACAAAAGAGGCTTCCATCTCCCTAATAGGTGTTACCTTTGCCTAAATGAGGAAGATAATGCTAGCCATATCTCCCTTCACTATTCCTTCTCCCATTCTATTTGGTCACCGATCTTCAAGCTATGGAATCTGAGCTAGGTCTTTCCTGCTTCTATTCAGGAGTGCTTCATTGGCTGGAGATGCCTCTCCATGAACAATTCTATCAAACAATTATGGGATTTCATTCTTCCTCTTGTGGTATGGGTAATTTGGAAAGAGAGAAACAACAAAATATTCAGAGACTCCTACTCCTCTCCTGAAATGGTTTTTACTAAAATCAAGTGGGCCATTTTGGAAAATTTAAAAGCTAATGGTAAGCCTCTTCTTTTTAGGAACAAGGATGAATTGGATCTATTAAACAATTGGAATGTTTCTGCCTCTTTAGACAGGAATGACAAGAAGGATAAGAGAGAGAGTAGTATGTGGTATTTTCCTCTAACTGGTTGGATCAAAGTTAATTTTGATGGGGTGGCCAAGGGGAACCCAGGGTCGGTTGGGTGCAGGGGAGTGATAAGAAATGAAGTTGGCTATTGTATTGCAGCGTTGGCTCTCCCCATGGGATCCCAAACCAACCACTTAGCTGAAGCCATGACATCTTACCAAGCTCTTGTCCTTGCTAAATCTTTTGAATTTAATAAAATTTGGCTCGAGGGAGATTCAAATAACATCATAAAATGCCTAAAGGGTCTTTCTCGCCCATCATGGACCATAAAAAATATTATATCTCAAGCCAAGGAGATAATTAAGTCCTTTGAGCGATGTATTATCTCACATAGTTATAGAGAGACCAATGTCATGGCTAACTAGACTGCCAACATGGTTGCCTGTGCCAATCAAATGATCAACTAGAGAGGTAAGCTAGATATTCCTCATGAGGCCTGTGCCATCCTCATTTATGATAGAGTGCATGGAAAAGAGGGATTGATAAGTGATGATTACAACGTACTTATCAATTAAACTTGCCATAATGAATTCGAAAGAGTGGCACTTGAAGGATAACCTAGCGTTTAATGCAGACAAGACCCTGCATGCTTTCTGGGTGCCCATTTCTTTTTCAAGGGTTTCTATGGTCTTCACTTTGGCCTCTGTTTTTGCCTTGTTCTACATTGTGAAGGGTGTGAAAAATTATGTCCTTGACGCTATGGGAGGAAATAGGAAAAGGATTGAACTGCTTACCTATGATGAATGGAAGAAGTCAAAAGTATGGGCCATCTTGGAAACTACTAAAATGATGGGGTATATGGTGAGAACTAGGCAAAAAACCTACCGTTACTAGATTATTCAAGAATAATTGAAAGGAGGGCAAAATTACCATAGGCGGGAGAAAGGTGGAAATTGATGAAGGAATGATTGCTAAAGTTACTAGGATGCCAATGGAGGGCAGAAAATTTTAAAGGGATAGAAAGCTCATAGAGGCTGCTATTAAGTGATTCCCGAAGGAAGACTCTGAGAAAGCCAAATTGGTGAAATCTAGCAAGACCTACTACTCGTTGAAGGTGATTAAAAAAGGTATGGAGATACATTTTGTTTGCTGTGATGTAATATGTCACTCCTGATAGTAGATACTCTCATGTTTATGGATATCATTTTGTGCTCCTGAATCACTTCCGCCATAAAGATATGGTGTCAAATCCTTTCTACCTGTATAGTTCCTTAAACACTAGTATAAAGGATTTTAGGGCTAACCTGGATAGAAATCCACCCATGCATGAAGGGTTAATGTTTCTTTTATACAACCATGTCAAGGCCTCCTTTGTTCAACACTCCATCACTGAGCTTTCGAACTCGGAAGAGGAGTATGAAAAATCAGATGACAATGAAGATGAGGGGTCAGATACGAAGTTGGAAGATTATTTTAACAGGGATACATCTACTAAAGGAACCCAAAAGGGGAAGGATAAAGATATGGCTTTTGGGTTGGGCAGAAATATTGCTAGTAAAGGGGTTAAAAGAAATAGGAATAAGGTGCAGGAGGAAGATAGCTAGTTTGAAGAAGATGATGAGGATGATGATGGTATGGAGTCTAAAAGTGAAAATTCTACCCCATCGCCCAAGAAGAAAACCAAGCGTAGTCTTGTTATTACTGAAATCAGCCCGAAGGAGGATGGTACCTCAAAGACCTATTCTACTCGTTTGGACCCTAATAGACAGACTTGCGGTGTTGACAAAGAAGGGAAGAAGGTGGTGGAAGGTGAGACTCTACCTCCTAATGACAAAGTCACAGTTGTCGATGTGGAGACTCTAGAAAATAACGTTGTCTTTCCATAATTCAACAAAGATAGTAGTGATTCTCTTATTGCCATGCTTCATACTGCGAAGAATGGGGTGATGGAGTTATATAAGATTATAGAGTGGGTCTACTTGGAGATTGAAATTTTGAAGACTAAACAAGTGGACTCTTCTAGGAAAGTGGACATTTTAGAAGTTGTCGGGGCAGGTAATCTCAGTTGCTTGCTTAATTATTTGAATGAATTAACCAAATCCATCAGTGATGGAAAGGCTATTAGTGGATCTTATGGCTCTCAATTTAAGGCTATGGAGGCTAGGTTCAATGAGCTAGAAAAGAGGGTTCTCAGCCAAGAGAATACCCTAAAGAAAATTGGAGAACAAAGCCAAAAAATTCTGAAAGTCTTTGTCGATAACTTCAGTGTGATGATTAGTAAACTAGAATTGATTCAGCTGGAAAATAACATGACAAATATTGCTAAGGATAAGGTGCTGACCCTTGAGGGTGTGGCTACTGGACATGGTAAAAGAACCTGGGTGAGTACGAGGAAGATGGCTTAGCAAGCTAAGTAACGGGATGACCTTAAGAGTGTTATTGCCTCAATGGTCCAATTGGAGAAAGAAGAAGTGGATCTTCTCAAGAATTTTTCTTATTTGTGTTGTTTTCTACTTTTGGTTGTCCCTTAGGTGTTACTGTGTTGTCCTTTTGTCATTTTTGGTGCTCTTGCTGGCTTTTTGTTTCTGCCAGCTATTTCCGTTTCTTGTTATGTTTTATCTAGCCGGACCTTTAATGTTTTATCTATTTTATAACTTGCTGTAAAGGGTTTTGGGGCCCCTCCAAAACCTTCTTTTCACTTAATCAAAAACAAACAATATTTTGTGTTCAACTATTGGTCCTTTTGTGTTGGATATAAAAGTTAGAGATAACAGACATTTGTGATTACTAATAGGTATTTGGTCCATTTAAGTTGCATATAAGTTACATTTTACATTAAAATATGATATACTAATTACAAATAACATTTTTCTATTCAACTACTAAGTATTTATAGATTAAGTTTTGGTTGAATATTTAAAAAGTCAATTTTTGGACACTTCACACTAGACATGTTATTTTCATGAGTTGCATGATGAGTCATGCTTTCAAACCTTAGTTGTAGATAGCTAAGTGTCCATTTTACTTTTCTAAAAAGAAACAGAGGCTTTATGATATTCCAAGTGATGGCTACATTTTGACAAAATTTGTCCTCGCGTCTATTGGTCCCTCTCCCCTATATATTTAAAAAATATATATACTAGTTATATGCTACTTATACAACATTTAATTTTTCCCAACTAATCTTATACAAAATAAACTTATCAATCTATTTAATTTTTTTTAATATAAATATAAATTCTTTCTTATTTTATAAATAAATTTTCATACCTTTTATATAAAAATATTTTATTATTTTAAATATATTAATAGCATAATACTTAAAAATAAAATAAAAATATGCACGCTCTTTTATGCCATTAGAACTAGATGGTCAATTTGCTACTGCAAGTGCCTATGGTGAACAAGCATGCACATAACAAGGAGGCGAAAACACCTTTGGATGTTGCAAGAGAAGTCACCAAGTATTACCAATCTTTCGGGATTATAAAACACCTGAGAGATGTTCCAACAAAACACAAGCCATTCATGTATTGCGCACAACAAGTGAGCCATGAAAAACACTTGAACACGATGCAAATGGTTAAGAAAGCCTTTGAAGAAAGACACAATTTAAAATGTGTTTCTGCAACTTCACCACACACTTTCTTTTCTCTCCATTGCATTGTATGTAACTCTTCAGAATCATATAACTATGGCCCTATATCTACCCACTATACACCTTTAAGGCAAGTTACAATTGACTAATTAATCAAAATGAAATTGGATGTTTTTGAAATGATGTTGATTAGATCAAACAATGTGAAAAGAGAAAACATCTAATAATAAATTAATATAAAATAAATTTATTTTAATATAATTAATAGTTTTTTATTTGAGGTCAAATAGATTTTCTAGGGATTTGAAACCCTATACAAACAGATTTTGTTGGGATTTGAAACTGATAAGTAGAATACTGTAAAAGGTAGAACACATACATACAACAACCTATCAATATCTAAACTACATTATATTAAAAGAAGCTAAACATGAAATTCCAATCTATAACAACCAAAGGTTGACCCCTGAAAAATTAAAACAAAGGATTTTGTCAAGTTTCCATAACCTTCACAATGGGTTTTGAAAAGGCTCCTATAACCTTCAAGAAAGAGGCACAATGAGCCCTATTACAATAACTCGCGTTCTCTCCTACAAATGCATTCTCCACCTCTATAGAAGGTGCCCCACCTCAATTGGGTTAGCAAAAGAGGAAACCAATAGTAAAATGTATGAAACCCTTGTATCTCCTACAAGAAACTTCTACACCCCAATAGGAGTAGCAAGAGGAAAGACAAGGGAAAGAGTAGCATAAGCCCATTTCTAAAAATTAAAATCCTTAAAGAGAAGGGCTCTTTTCTATCCACACTAAAAGACATCTTCTCAAAACCAAAAGAAGAGACCTATAACCAAAAACAACAAAAGCCAACAAAAGAGGCCCAAACATAACGATGGTCATCATCTTAGACTTAGGGAAGTCATCAAAACCCCTCCCAATAATAGCTCTGCTACTTCCAAACAAAAACTAGATGTCCATAACATATAGATCAAGAGAAATGAAAGTATCCTTACCAAAGACCCTATGGGTCACTAAAGAAAGATGAGAAATCATTCATTTTAATTATATAAGTGCGTTGCTCGAGAACTTGAGTGCATTTTTTGCTACAAAAACACATTAACTATTTCGATGAACTAATAACCCACCCTAAAAGGGTATTTAAATTTGAAGTTAAGCTAAAATTGTCTTTACATTAAGTATTTTATCAGTCGAATGGCAAATAGATCAATAATTATAATCATCTTGATTTGAATTTGACATCAAAATTATTACTATAGTTTCCAAGGAAAACCCATTATAAATTCCATGTCGATTTAGATCTATAGCCCATGCATATGCATGCTCTTATCTCATGTTACATAATAAGTTATTTGTACCATAAGTTGTTTACTGTTATATACTAGTTGGTTAGTGATGTCTACCATAGCAAGAGGTTTTGGGTGTGGAATGATTATTGGATATAAAGAACATGATAAAGTTTGTGTACTACTAAGTATTTATGGTGAAATTAACATTGGAGGGGTTGAATTAAGTTTATAATATTGAAGACCATATCACTATTGATTATAGTACTCCAAAGAATTGTAGTAGGGGTTATATTTATGCACCAATCATAATTAAGCATCGAATCCATTAAAGCATAATTAGAACTTTGTGAAGATACTTAAATCAATGGAATAAGATGTAAGAAACAATCTATAGAGAATATTTACTATAGATTAATGGAATTGCAAACTTGGTCTAATTTATAGATTCAACGCCATAAACTATATAACAGGGGACTAAAGTAATTTTACATCATAACAATTGCAAAATTTATACATGTAGTTAGCATACATCTATATCATGACTATTGAGCATGTTTCTGTTGCAAGGTGTGCACCCTTGGTCTCCTTGTGTTGTGTAGTGCAATGCTTGGGTTTGTGACATGGCTTAACCGCCTCTTGGGTTTGTGACATAACTTAATCGCCTCTTGTGGATTCTATAAGTCTAGTGGTTGTATCGGGAATTAAGAGGTCGATCTTTTGGTGCAATGGCAACTGCACCTATAATAATTTATAGGAATTATTTTTGATAAAGATAAATAGGTTTTATAGGGACCTAAAACCTAGAGTTTTACAGACCAAGACTAGTACCAAAAAAGACATTAAACCTAAGAGAAACATTAGAAAAGCCCCACACAGACCAAAATCCCCCCCCCCCAAAAAAATAGAGCCAAAAAGAAAACAGGACAAAGCACTCAATTGAGAGAGTGCACCAATTCAATATTCTACTGAATAATCTTCTTGTTGATTTTCTCCAAAACCTCCATGATGAATCTGGAGGTTCCCTAGTCCTGGCTTTGGGTCCTAGTCCTAGTGCAGGGACCTAACCTAGTCTTCCCTCCAGCAGCACTCTGGCCATCCTCCGAAGCATTCTTTTTCTGTTTTTCCCCCAAGGGAGGATCACTAGCAATGGGTTTGGTTATATAGTTGGCCATAATGTAATTGATTTTCTCCAAACCATCAGCACTATTATTCATTGCCTCCCTTCTAATTTTCACTAGATTATTCAGGCTTTCCTTGATATCATTCACATACTCTTCCATTTTATCAATTTTGTGCTCGTGGAAAATCTTCATAGTTTCAACATCCTGAGATATCCCCTGGATCATTCTCATGATCTTCTCAAATTTACTGGGCCTAGGAGAATCCGTGAAAGTTTAAATAATTTCCTTAATCCCATCTTTCACGGTTCCAAATTCTTTATTCACCCACTTCTAGTAGTTTTCCTAACTTCTAGTGACCTCCAAACACAGGTTTTCCAACATCTTCTCCTCCTTATTCTCTCCTTAATTATCCTTATTCACATTCCCCTGTTTCTCATTATCCACATTGATGGGGATGTCCAACCTAATCTCATGGTCCAAATCTTTGGACCCACTTGATTTGGTTAATTTCATTTTCTTTTTTATGGGGGCCTCAAGGTCTTTCAATTTCTTGCTACTAGATTTGAACTTACTTGCTACCCACCTTGGAGGATTGGTTTTCCTGCTACTATTAGTTCTTGGGGTCACCATAAGCTCACCTTCTTTCTTTGGTCTATACTCAGGGTCCTCTGAATCCCTGATGTCATGCCAATCCATGGAAGTACCACTATCATCCTCATCCATCTCCATGTCAAAAAAAACTTCACATCAAGGTTAGAGGAAGAAATGTGAGTTTTATCTTTGGGGGAGGGTTGCACTTCATGAGCTTTGGTGTATTCCATGATTAACATGATAAGCCCTTCATGAAGCATAGGGTTATTCTGGTTTTCCACATGTTTAACTAAACTATTCTGCAAGGATGAAACCAAGTAGAAAGAGATGGAGATAATTATACCATGCCTAAAATGGTTTAACATAGTAAAATGATACGAGAAAATACTAGCATATCTACCATCCAGGGTGATGTACCTCATGATGAATTCTACCATATCAGCCCAAAGGGAATTCAGCTCTTTCCTATTATAACCATTGTCTGCCATTTTTGAAACCCTTCGTCGTTCCTTTTCCTTATAAAAAAAATCCGCAATGGCCTCCTCACCCGACTTCCTGTCTTGATAAAATTTCCTACCTTTCATATCCAAACCAGCAAAAATGGCAACTAGGATTTTGTCAACTTGAAACTCTGCATCATAAGCAGTCAACACACCCTTATTCCATCCTTTGACAAAGCTTTCAATAACCAGGGCAGAATGACCATGCAGTCTCTCCAAAAAGAGCACTATCCCACCATCAGAGATTTCCTCCCAAACCTCCTTATTATTCTGCCACTTATCATAGGTCAGGGGTTCAAACCTATTGTTTTCACCTCCCATTATGTAGCTCAAACAATTCAGAAAACTATACTCTAGAAGAAAAACCAGGAGGAAACAAAACCAGAAACAGGGTGGGCTGAAAGTTCTAGATCTTCTCAAAATGGTAATAATTCAAAATACCACCCCAACGGCTCCCATCCCCTCATAATCTTTCATCATTAAATTCATTAGGAAGGTTGAAGATATCAACATCATTTCTTGCCAGGTCGCATAGATTTTTTGGGTAAGTTTCCCTTCCTCTCCACCATTTAACTGTCATATAATCAACAACCAAGTTGGCAACATGATTCGTCGGTTTGTTTCCTTCTCGAAAAATTTGCAAGATCTTGAACTCCTCCTAGCCGGAAATCATTTCAAGGCAATCCTTGATCAGGCATGAAATAGTCCACCTAGGCTTCGTACTACCCCTGATGCATTTCATAATGTGAAGCGAGTCATTTTCTAGCCAGACCCATCTGAACCCCTCCTTGATTGCCATGTGTAGTCCTATGTAGGCGACACTGGCCTCTGTGAAATGGTTAGTCTAGGTGCCCAAAGGGAGCGCCACTATGGAGATGAGAAAACCCAAATGATTCCTCGCCACTCCCCCATAGCCGATCGGCTTAGGATTTCCCTTGGCCACCCCATCTATATTGATTTTGATCCACCCAGAGGGGGAAGATGCCAAGAAACATTCTCTCTAGTATGTTTAATTTTATAGACTGGGACAAATATATCCCAGCAAATCTTCCATCTATTGATAGTATCCCATTCCTTGTGGTTAGACTCAAGTGGAGGATCATTTTTCCTACCAGGACAGTAATTAAGAAAGTTTTCCTTAATATAATTCCTTATTCTGATAGCCACAACAAGAGCATTCAACTCCATATCTCTGAAAACCCTATTATTTCTTTCCTTCCAAATACCTCGGGAAATATGAGGTAGGGATAAGTTCCACAAAATACCAATAGCATGGTTGCCATATGGGCACTTCCATTGGTACTAGAAGTTCTGTATAGAATCAGGGGGGATCCAATTAATATTCCATAGGTTGAGAAAGAAGGCCCAAATGTCCTAGACATAGGAGCAATGTAAGAGCAGATGATTTCATCTTCTTCTTTAAATAAAAAAACATCTATTGGTGATGGGGATCCCATGTTTATAGAGATTATCAATGGTAGAGATCTTGTTTTGCATGAATAACCAGAAGAAGATATTAATTTTAGGAATTAATATTTTATTCCAAACTCTAGTCGAAAAGGGGGGAGGAGTAAAAGACAGTTTCTAGGATTTGTTGACAAGTGTTGGTAATTAATAATTTCTACCTATGCAAATCATCAAGCCTGGCATTTAAGATAGAAGTTTCCAAATTTGAATTCTAGATGTTTCTCACAATGGACATTCTAGATGTTTCCTTACTATATACTTCTGCCTTATCTTCATCAATTTCTATAAATAAGTTTTAATATGAATTGTTACTCACCCTTTCATGGGTCTAGCTTTGTAGAGCTATAAGGAGATGTGAATGTAATGTTTATGTTATTTAATATAATATAATGTCTACATTGGTGTATTTTTTGTTCTTGTTTTCTGTCTCTGTTCACCCCATCAAAGTGGTATCAGAGAAGATGTTGGAGATCTTGGGTGTGAAGCATATAAAAGATTAGGTGAAAGGAAGTGAAAAAGATTAAAACCAAGCAAAATTGAGATCGCAACCATTTTGAAAGAAGAAATTGTTGGAAATGATGTACAACCATAGCTATTGAGAAAAATAAGTCAAAGTATCAAGAAATTATTGTCTGCAAACAATTATTGCCAAATAAGGAATAGATTCGGTCAATAAGATAGAAAAATCATTGTAACAAAATCAAGTGAACAAGGTGAGATTAAATTATTAAAATCAATGGGAAAATTAGGCAAAAGAGTGTTGAAGGAAAATGCAAATTTAATTTATGAGATAGATCATCCAGAAGGAAAATTATTAGAAGCGAATACAAAAATGTTTACAATTAAAAAAGAAATGGGAATTGAAAAATGTACACTTTTAAATGAAATTAGTGATTATAAAGAGAAAATTGAAGAGTTAGAGGAAAAATTAAAGTTGTTTGATGATGTTAAGAAAAAGAATGAATATTTAGAAGAGAAACTAAAGAGACTGGATGAAGCAAATAGCTTGCATGTGAAGGAGATCACAAAATTAAAAGAAGAGAATGAACATTTAAAGACAAAGCCATTGGTTCATGTTGTTTCATGAAGTAAAAAGGATTTGAATTTGTCATTTGGTAAATGTAATTTTGTTCAAATTGTTTGTAAGAAAGAGTCTGAAGATGAACATACTAATGAAATTAGATGTGATGAGACTAACAATAGTTGTTCTCAAAATGTTGGTTTGAAGATAATGAAGAAAATATGTTATGAAGGCAAAGGTTTAGGAAACTATGGGCAAGGAATCAGAGAGCCCATTCAGCGACTAATAAGGCCAAAATATGAAGCCCTTGGATATGATATGAGGAAAGAAAATGATGTTACCAGATCTTGCAAATCAGCTCAAACAAAGCAGTATATTCAATGTTCTCATTATAATAGAGGAGGACACACAAAAGAGATGTGATGGGATTTAAATCCATGTAGAATTTTTTGTTATAAAAATCATTCTGAAAAGATGTGTTGCAACAAAGAATGGAAGAAAGATTCTAAAACAAGATGTATCCAAATGGATTGTGGATGGAGCTTTGGGTCGAGTTGGCTGAAAAATTACAGGTATAATAAAAAAAATGTTCAAGTGTAAAAATTTACATGTGAAAATTGATTGCAACCAAGAAAAGTTTTTTAAAAGGCATAATATATATGTCTATTCAAAAGAAAGTATTATTTAGCAAGACGTATATAAATGGCAAGTTTCCAAAAAGCTGCAGATTGAAGTTTTGAAGAACTGTCATAGCAGCTGAAAATGGTTTGAAGATATCGAGCAAGGAAAAGGATTTGCAAAGTCAGCAAACTTGGTTATGGACATCAGAAATAGTCAAGAGCAAAAGAATTTGAGTGCCACAACATTGATGGTCGAAATTAAGGGGGTATGTTGGCATATGTAATTTCTCCCACCTAAAAGACAATTAATTAAAGATAAATTTGAAATTGATATTTTGTAAATAAAACTATATAAGAATGGAATGTTCTAGAATCAACAAGGAATAAGGTTAAATGGAAGAAAATATTAGATACTTTTATTCCGGGCATGTTGGTCTAATGTCTAGAAAGAATGTTTTCAAAAAGTTTCTTGAATTTTCCAAAGACCTCTATATATAGAGCATCATGTAATGATTTTGTATCAAGTAATAAAATTATGTTTTGGTGCTGCAACACATTACAACTTCAGTGTATTTAATTTTTTTGTGTGTTTGTTTCTAAATTTATGTGTTTTTGTTTCTATATGTGGTGTTGATCCAATCCATCCACCCCATAAACATGCATCTCACTTGATCTTTAGGTCTAAACACAAATCAAATACCTACACTAATGTTAACTCATTAATAAGATCAAATTTCTCAAAAAAAACTCAATAACGAATAATTTCAATAACCAACATTATTACATAAAACAATCACATTATGAATTTTAAAACTCACTTACTAAATAAAATCATATGAATTTAAACAATTCACTCATATTAGATTTCGACAAAATTATTGTTCGTACATAAATATAATCAATCTACCATATATTCTATAGCTCTATTAATATTAGATTTCAGCATTTTATATCTGGTAAAATGATCAATTTTTTACAGTCTTTGAAGTTTGTATGATGGAGATAGACCCTCTGAAGTCATATAGCATCATCTGTGTGATTTTTAGATTCCACAAGGTAGGGCGCATCTATTCTGGCTTCAAAACGTCAGTACGGATTGACTAACATGCGTGTTAGTCGCACGTTTTACACCGTCGATGTTGCAATTAATGGCTGCGATTGACTAACCTATCGCTAACACAAGATGTAGGTGGTTGTAATTAGCCCAAGTATATCAAACCAAAATCCCATGCCCATGGAAACTCCGATGGCAAATGTGACAAATCAATGACAAGCATTGAAAAAAGAATTAGAAAAAGACATTTGATTAAAAAATAATTATTAAATATTACTACTAATTATAAAATCAAGTGGATTTTTCTTTGGTTGTTAATATTAGACTAGAGAGTTGATAATAATTATATTTTTAATTGAATAGTATGGATTAAGAATTGATTTCATGTGGGATTTGATGATACTTGATTGTATAGTGATTTCAATTAGATTCTTTTTGTCATTAACATTAGAGTAAATAGTTGAGAATAATTGATAATAACTATTTTTAAATTGAATATATAGCAATGTCAAAATTGTTTAGGCATTAAGTTTAAATTTGAAAATTTTCAATGTTCTAAAAAATCGTTAAGTAATCTATGTTTCAAAGAAAATTTGCATGCATAAAAACTCTTTATTGTATGTTAATCAATGGCGACACTATGGATAAATTTAACATTTATATGACAAATGACTTGTAATATTTTGATCACTTGAAATCTATTTGTTTGACTTTCTAGAAACTAAATGGACAAATAGTCCATGTATTTTATAAATAATAATCTCTAAATATAGTTTTTACATATTAGAATTTGTAGGCCCAATATATTATTGAGAGCATACTTTATTACCATCATAACCATTGATGCAAGTAATAATATATTATATATATTAAAATCTTTGTTAATAATATTAAACATATTATGCAAAATTGCTTTTAAGTTGTGTAAAATTCATTCTCTAATATGACATGGGATGGTCTCCGTGGATTACTATGGAATGCACTCCAAGATATGTAGGGGAAGAGTACCAATAGCTGAAATAATTCCAATAACCATCACCTTAATACCATGGTGACCCCCCAAAACGTTAAAAAAAATCGTCAATACATAAATAAAAAAATACTGGTAAATATTTATTTTAACACCAATACATGTTCACAAATGAATTAGTAGTTGAAATAAAAAAAGTAAAAAAATAAACAACTACTGGTATATTTCCTATTTTAATACAAAACAACTTGCACAAATAATAAACATTTTTTATTTTTTAAAAAACTTAATGTTTACATTTGCCACTTTATGCAAGTGGCTTAAAAGTACAAAAGTACTCCAATTATAATTACATAAGCACAACTATTGGTGCATTACATGACAAAAACAATCAATTTTAGACTTCTTAGACACTCAAGTGTACATTCTTCCAAATATCACTTCACAGCTTCATGCATTAAATGGATCTGCATTTGGTACCTGCATTTGCAAGGACTAGTGTAAGGCTCCCCAATATCCAAGAATTTGCATAGAATCAAATTAAAAAAACCAAGTTTCATTCAAAGCATGGAAGAAAATTGAACAATTCGAAGCAATGGAGGATTGCATATTTAATATGACATGACTGACTATTTCCCACAAAAAATCAAATTTGAAAATAGCTAGCTACCACAATTGAATGCATTGCACATTTGAATTATATTATAAGACAAAATTTTACGTGTCATTTTCACTACAATCCAATTCATTGCATATTCTTGAGCTCTGCAAATACCCTCTGCACATTCCTTACTCAAGGGCGCACATTCAGGATGGTACACACAAAATAACTAAATTCCCTCTATGCAATCAATGTTAAATGCTATAAATCTTTCAATTGAAATTATACTATTTTCAATAAACCAACATTTCTTTCAATATAGTTACTGTAAATAATATTAACAACCATATTGGATGTCCAAGGATGGTTTACCTCCTTCGTAGCTACATTATACTTTTTTTATTGATTATTTCTTTGTATGCGGTTTATAGTTTCATTTCAATGCTCTCTTATAGTTTATCAATGCCAAAATCCTCACAGAGAATGGAAAAACAATTGAATATGTCTTCATTTTCTTCAAAACCCCTTCATTATTTAACATTTCATTTTATGGGTGCTCTGTTAAATGGTGTCTCTCTATTTATAATGCCAAAATCATTATAGAGAATGCAAAAAAAAATGATTATTGTTCATAATTATTCGAAACCCCTTCATTATTTATCATTACAATAATGTGTATGCCTGATACTATTCCTTACAGTGACTATATACTGGCTATATGGTTATACACACACAC
Organism: Cryptomeria japonica; assembly: GCF_030272615.1. Taxonomy (NCBI): domain Eukaryota; kingdom Viridiplantae; phylum Streptophyta; class Pinopsida; order Cupressales; family Cupressaceae; genus Cryptomeria; species Cryptomeria japonica. Next base: position 223,235,411 of record NC_081405.1, read on the forward strand.
ACACACACACACACACACACACACACACACACACACACACACACACACACACACTGGTGGTGGTGAGGATGTCGGGTCACCTGGGTAAAAACTACTAAGGGTGCTTCGTAGGGTCATTCGCTGATTCTGGCGCGGGGTCTCCATCTCAACCCGGAGAACGAAATCGAACTGAATCTTCATCGGTGGTCAAAAAATATGTTGAACACCCATAACAGCCTTCCCGCGAACATGTTACGGGCCCACATTGCACGAACTCCCGCTATCTTTTTTGCCCTAAAAACTTAGGGAAACGAAGTTTTTTTTGGCATTTTCATTAATTTCTCTGCCTTCAATTTGTTAATATACTCACTGTAAATAATATTATCAGGCATACCATATATTACTTCCAATAAATTTCATATGACAAATATAGCAACATCATTCAACCATTTACTCATTTGAGAAATGAATCTGCATCTTAATACTATATCGAACAATGTCCACTTTTTAATCACACCATAGTTACATCTTCCACTCATGCATCTCGTGCTTCTAGTTTCTCTCCTTGTTATATAATGTTTCAAGTTTCATACCTATGTGTGTGTGTATTTATAAATATATATATACACACACACAACATCATTTTTTTTGTTGAAACATGTTCAATGATGTTGTTTACTATCCAATAGAATATCAACAATATCCAATATTCAATCACATCACAGTTGCATACTGAACTCTTGGATGGATTTTTTGAGTTCTCTGGCTATATGGTTATTGTCTATATTATCATACATACATAAATAGAGACACAGTGCCATTTTATTTTGTTCAAAGATGTTCAATGATGAGTTACAAAAATATATTTGTTTTTCATCATTTATCTCAATGGCATTGAGGGTTCCATTTCAATGATATGTCTATGTATATATATATTTATATAGGCACACACACTTGCATTTTATCGTGGGTACCTTATCATTGCAGGTTCACTGAACATAATGGCATGAGGTAGAAAGGGAAACAGGTTTGTTAGATGTCGAACAGTTAGAGTCTCTTGTGGGCTGCACTTCCCTGATGAAGATAGTTTTGTCCAAAATGAAGACCTAGTGACTCCTGTTGTAGATGACCATTCACCTAACAATGAAACTCATGTGGAAATTGCTATTGTACATGACCATCCTACTGTAGATTGTAATCCTATTCCAGAAACACCAAAAGTACAGGTGGCCTCAGAGGTTCCCAAACCAAAATGGAGCATATCTGACATGGAATAAGAAATATCATGCATAGAAGACAAGAAAATGTCTCTTAGAGGCATATCAATTAAGTATGGTATCCCCATTGCCTCTTTGAGGGCATGGCTTCTGGAACCACAACCACAAATGTGAAGGGTCCACACACCATTTTATCAGCAGAGGAGGAGGATGAAGTTGTCCAATGGTGCAAAGACATGGCTGAAATTGGTCACGGTCTCCAAATCAGTCAAATTCAATCAACTGTTGCCCAAATTAATAAGAATAGGCCTAATCCATTCAAAAATGGGATGCCAGGGAGGTCATGGTGGGCAAGTTTTAGATGAAGGCACCCTGATCTGATGATGAGAATATCAGAAGGAGTGGACTCTGATAGGGATATTATGCTTCTATCTTCTATTTTTGCCTCTTTCTATGACAACTTGGAGGTAATGTATAGCCTCAATCACTATGGTAGAAGTCTGATTTGGAATTGTGATGAGACTGGTGTGCAAGCTGGGAGGAATTGTGGAATGAGAGTGATAGCCAAATTGGGCCAGAGGTGTGTAGCACACCTAATTTCAAAGAGTAGAGAGTGGATCACTATTTTTGCATGTGTTAGTGCATGTGGCTTCAACAATCCTAGATTTTATTTATTCAAATCTAAGAGGCATATCTGAAAATACATTGCAAACTGTGAGCTAGGAGCATGCATGGTAGTCCAAGAACATGCATGGATGACAAAGGAACTGTCTTAAATTGGTTGGAACATTTTGCATGTTCAGTCCCTGGTGGAGTTTCACCCTCACGTAGGGCCCTAGTGATCTTTGACGGTCATGCGAGCCATGTAGCCTTCAACACAATTGAAGAAGCAAGGTGGATAGGTATAGATTTGGTAACCCTTCTAGCTCATACAAGCCACAAACTACAACCACTTTATGTCTCTATATTCTCACCTCTCAAGAATTATTTTAAATAGCAGAGGAGTATATGGATGTCAAAGTTCCCGCAAATTGAAATTCGAAGGGAAGAGTTGGAAAATCTTGCGAGCAAGGCCTTTTCCCAAGCATTGGCATTGGCTAATATAATTAGCAGCTTCCATAGGATATGGATTTGGCAACTTAACCAAAAAAAATTACAGAATTATATGAGACCAAGTGAGGCATTTGAGGTTGCAATTGATATACAAACAGTTGTTGGAACAAAACATGATGCCACTTCAAGGGATGAAGAACCAAAGTATATGGCAGCGGAAGCTTGCTTGCAGTTGGTTGGTTTGAATGAGGAAGACATTCAAGATTTTATAGAGCGTCATAGCGGAACAAAAGCAATGGTTGAGGGTACAAGTTTGACACCACAAACTATCGAAGAAGCAGGTCTTCCCCCACAGACCAACCAACCAAATGAGGGTTTCAAAAGTACATCAGCAGGCATGTCTTTGCCAACACAAGCTGACATACCAAAGTGGACCGAAGAAGCAACCAACTATGATGATGTAACTCTTTCCATGCCAAGTTTGCCAGAAATTGATCCGAGAGATGTGATACATTACTTCACCAATGCAATCAACTGAGAGTAGGAAGCTGGTGCTGATTGTGAAGATGAAGTTCACATAAGTGAAGACAAACCTAAGTTTATGCCATGCACACAAGAGGATGGGCAGTAAGTGCCAAGGGAAATTAGTAGATTCTTAAGACTTTTAGTGCAGAGAATGAATCAATCTTCATGTGGAGGTAGGAAAGTGGTGCTACGTCTTAGTAGCCAGTCATAGATCTTGACATCTGATGAGTACATTCAAAGGGAAAAGATAAAGAGGCTAAAAGGAAAAGAGATGAGGAATTGGTAGAATGAAAGAAAGAAAAGATGAGATAGAGGAAGGCACAATGTGAAGCAGAAGCAGTAGAAAAGGAGACTATGAGGGTGAAAAAATGAGACAAAAAATTGCAGGATTCCCAAGACAAGTTCATTCGAAGACAAGACAAGGCAAAGAAAGTTGTAGAAGCAAAGCTTGAGAAGAAGAGGATGAAAGCTGAAAAGGGAGCCAAGCATGCAAAGAGGATGAAAGATGTTGCCATAGTCGCAAAACCTCTACCCATCCTACACCCAATTCTCATGGAAATGGTGAACCTCTTGTCCCCAACCTTTGCAGCTATTAATACTATGCAAGTTGGGACTGCACCTAGATCCTTAGACACCATGCAACTTATTTCAGGTGTAAACCAGACATTCCTTGCTTAGATAGCAAGTTGCTTACAAACCCCTCCCAACCAAGAAAATAATGTTGTTGGGATAGACCCTAGTAGGTCACAGTCCGTTGGGGTTGGATTTGTGACACCTCCTCCTTTTAATACCAATATGGAGAATCGATCAAGTTTGATGAATTATATTTTGTGAGCCCTCCGAAGAGAGGATTTTGAGTTTCGATATAACTGTGATGTGATTATAGAATGACATACTGCCATATTTTGTAATGTTTTCAGAACTCTGTGGTTTTCAAATATCTGAGATGGATATTCCAATGAATTGATGGTGTTGTTGTAAATCTCATATGTTTGTTTTTTGTGATGTGATATTTCTCATATATTAGTTGAACTGATCTCATCTATTTCTCACTATCAAAAAAGGTCACATAAGTGTTCAAATTGCTCACTATAAAAAAGGCCATATCAATGGCATCTGATTATTCAGATGCCACTGATATGTCCTCTTTTGATAGTAAGAAATTTAAACACTTATAAGTATTCAAATTGCAGTCATCATATATAAATTGTGGTGTCTAATATGTCTACTAGGTCATTGCATCGAAATGATAAAAGAAAGTTTCCTATTTGTAAAAAGTCACCAGACAAAGAACTATTGTCTACTTCCTTACAAGATATCTTGTTAGCTGCCAAGTTTTCCTTGTTGGTATTATCTAACAAAATATTTTATAAGGCATTATAAAACAATTATTTGTCTGCTTTTTTCTCAAATAGGGCACTTCCTTTTGATCAATATGAACTAAGTGTGTTTCTTGCATTTATATGAACTAAGTGAGGAATTTAAACAAATTGAAACACAAACAATTCACAAATTGAAACATAAACAATTCACAAATTGAAACATAAACAAATTAGAAAGTGCATTGTCTACTAGATCATTGCGAAAGTATAGGTCTACCAAAGAGAAGATTGAAACATATGAACTAAGTGAGGAATTTCAACAAATTGAAACACACATAATTCAGAAATTGAAACATAAACAATTCACAAATTGAAACTTAAACAAATCAGAAATTGCATTGTCTACTAGATCATTGTGAAAGTACAGGTCCAACAAAGAGAAGATTTAAACATATGAACTAAGTGAGAAATTTAAACAAATTAAAACACAAACAATTCAGAAATTGAAACATAAACAGTTCAAAAATTGCATTGTCTACTAGATCATTGCCAAAGAAAAGTCATATCGACTTTACATGAGAGGAATGCTTGTTGTCTTTGACATAGTGACTCCTAGATCATTGCCTGCCATAACAATCACAACAAAATGTTGGCATTACAATAGAAAGGAGATTGTTGGCATTTTAATAAGGATATTGAGAAGGTTGTTGGAGATTATTGATATAACTGAAGAAGGATGATTACTGTCTTTATAATATTATTTTGTCATTGATGTCAAGAAATTGATTTTCTGATTCAATATGATGTTGCCATATCTTGAGAAGATTGGTTTGAAGAGAACTAAGACGTCGGTGAAAGACATAGAAAGAATGTGATGAATAAGGGGAGAAATAAGTTATTCAATGGGCAACTATTACCGAGTTAGACAATGATGAGATCATGTTGTTTTTATTGTTTTGATATCCTACATATGTTGTTGATTGTAAGGTTAATACTATACTATGTCACCAAGCAAAGAACCTAGTCGGTAAACCCTAAGGTACCTAGTTGTTAAACCCTAAGGTTATCGATATTGGTTAATGAAGGAGGAATGCCTACCGAGTAAAGTTTAGTATTTACCGACTTGCAACCGAGTTATGATAGATTACATTGGATGGATAAAAGCATTATTTAATGAAGGATGCTGATGAGTTAGAGATGAATAAATGATTGGTATGTCACGCATGAAGTTTGTTAAGGATCTACAACAATGGAAAATCAAGAGGAAGATCTACAGCACAGGTTGAACTGCAATAACCTAGCACAAGTTCCAAGGTGAGGTAAAACATTTTCAGATCAAAGGATACATTGAACCTAGTCAAGATTGATGATCTGATGGCTAAGATTGATCATGGGAAATGTGATCAAGGAGATTAAGCAGTTAGCAAATTGTTTATAAGTAAGAAATTGTTGATAAACAATGAACGCGGGCAAGTGTAAGCACAAGGATGCTACATAGTGATTACCGAGCACAAAAGCTTGAAGACCTATTTTGAATAACAAAGTAGGAAGCCCAGCAGAGGGACAAAATAAGTCCTATGACTAGAAAGTGTTGAGCAAATAAGAATCTGCTTTAGCATTTTAGATGTGAAGTTGCAGATATATTTTATTACTGTTGTTTATTTTGTAAGTGACAGAAAATCTATTAACCTAGTGGACTTAATAGTACTATTTGTAAATCCTCTAGCAAGGTAACATTCTAAATAAGTGTTTGAAATCGTTTGACAATGTCACTTCTAACAAAGTGAAGATCCTAACAGATCTGAGAGAAATCCCTTAACCAGGTCACATCTAGCAATGTGTTTGTAATCTTTAACAGGATTTGCTTTTAACCGAGCATACTATAGAAGAGTATATTTCTTAGTGGGTCTAAAATCCCATAGTGGTTTTTTCATATTTGGGTTTCCACGTTAAATCTGGTGTTATATGTGTTATGATGATTATGTGTTTATGAGTTAGCATGTTTAGTAGTTTTTGGTTATATTACTGAAGTATAAGTTACCAAGGTTGAATCTGTTGATTTGATGGAAGATTAACTTTGTATGATTCACCCCCCCCCTCCCCCTCCCAGCTTACTAACTATTAGCATCAGAACTTTACGCAAAATGCAAAACAAACTAAAGTGTGTTAAGAAACACATTTAATAAGAAATGCATAACTACCTAAGATATCTACACAAATTAATATAATATGTAAGCATTAAAGGCATAATCTCCAAAGAATTGAAGTGTGTTAATAAACACATTTACATTGATATGATGATCTTCCACAAGTATGGTTCTTCCCTCGATGCTCTAGCACGCCTGCAAAAAATAGTAATAATTGAGGGTAGCGTAACGTTGTAACAACAAATCATCCATACATTATTGAATGCAGAACAACTTTTTGACTGTCTTTAACATCTGACAACATGCATACAGTCCTTACACATTAATACATACATATTCAAATGCATAAGTACATGCATATACATATCCACCTACATACATATGCACATGTACATAGAATTGCACATATGCACATATACCTACATATTGCAGACAAACAGTTACCTAAGGAATTTGCAGAGGGAATTTGCAGAACTCATAAATATGCAATGAATTGGATTGTAATGAAAGTGACATGGAAAATTTTGTCTTATAATATAATTCAAATGTGTAATGCATTCAATTGTGGTAGCTAGCAATTTTCAAATTTGATTTTTTGTGGGAAATAGTCGTTCATGTCATATTAAATATGTAGTCCTCCATTGCTTCGAATTGTTTAGTTTTCTTCTACACACACACACATGTATATGTGTGAGTGTGTGTGTATGGGAAATAACCATATATGTATGTGTGTGTGTGTGTGGACAATAAACATATAGGCACATTAAACTGTAAGAGAGCATTGAAATGAAACTGTAAACCGCATACAAAGAAATCGTCAATAGACAAAGTATAATGTAGCTGTGAAGGAGCATAAACCATCATTGGACATCCAGTATGGTTGTTAATATTTATTTACAGTGACTATATTGAAAGAAATGCTAGTAAACTAAAAATAGTATAATTTAAATTGAAAGATTTATAACATTTAACATTGACTGTAGAAGGAATTTAGTTATTCAGTGTGTACCAATCTAAATAGTCGCCCTTGAATAAGGAAATTGTTGTTGATTACAACAAGTTCTGTGTCTATATGGTTATTGTCCATATACATATAAAAATATATATAGACAATAACCATATAGCCAGAGAACTCAAAACAACAATAGTTATAGAACATATTATGCTATTGTGTGTGTTTCTATATATATATATATATATATATATACATACACACACACACATGTATATATATACATATACATGCATATGTGTGTGTGTGTATATATGGAACTTGAAACAACCATCGTTATAGAAAATATTATGCTATTGTGTGTGTTTCTTCATGTATACACACACACACACACACACACATATATATATACATATAGATGTGTGTGTGTGTGTGTGTGTGTGTGTGTGTGTATACATATATATGGACAATAACCATATAGGCATAGAACTTGAAACTTTATATAACAAGGAGACAAACTAAAAGCATGAGATGCAGGAGTAAAATATGTAACTGTGATGTGATTGAAAACAAGATACTGTTGATATTCTATTAGATAGTGAACAATTCCATCATTGAACATCTTTTAACAAAATAAAAATGCTACCGTCTGTGCTTGTATAAATATATATACAAAGACATATCATTGAAATGAAACCCTCAATGCCATTGAGATAAATGATGAAAAACAAATCTATTTATGTAACTCATCTTTGAACATCTTTGAACAAAATAAAATGGTATTAAGATGCAGATATTGTATTAAGATGTAGATTCATTTGTCAAATGACTAATGATTGAATGATGTTGTTGTATTTCTCATATGAAATTTATTGGAAGTAATATAGTGTATGCTTGATAATATTATTTATAGTGAGTATATTAACAAATTGAAGGCAGAGCAAACAATGAAAATGCCACAAAAAATCTTCATTTCCCTAAGTTTTTATGGCAAAAAGGATAGCAGGAGTTTGTGGCATGTGTATGTGAGAAAGTTGTTATATGTTGACAATAAGACACACACACACACACATGTGTGTGTGTGTGTATGTATATATGTAATGATAAATAATGAAGGGGTTTCGAATAATTGTGAACAATAATCAATCTTTTTTGCATTCTCTATAAAGCTTTTGGCATTATAAACAGAGAGACACCATTTAACAACATACTCATAAAATGAATTGATAAATAATGAAGGGGTTTCGAATAATTATGAATAATAATCACTTTCTTTTGTATTCACTATAATGATTTCAAAATTATAAACAGAGAGACACCATTTAATAGTGCACCCATTAACCGCATGTTGTTATATGTCGACAATCACAAACACACACACACACACACATTGTGTGTGTGTGTGTGTGTGTATGTAATGATAAATAATGAAGGGATTTTGAATAATTATGAACAATAATCAATCTTTTTTGTATTCTCTGTAATGATTTTTGCATTATAAACTGAGAGACGCCATTTAATAGTGCACCCATAAAATGAAATGATAAATAATGAAGAGGTTTTGAATAATTATGAACAATAATCAATTATTTTTTGCATTCACTGTAATGATTGCAACATTATAAACAGAGAGACTCTATTTTATCAGCGCAACCATAAAATGAAATGATAAATAATGAAGGGGTTTCAAACAGTTATGAATAATAATCAATTTTTTCGCATTCACTATACTGATTTCGACATTATAAACAGAGAGACACCATTTAACAATGCACCCATAAAAATAAATGATAAATAATGAAGGGGTTTCAAACAATTATGAACAATAATTAATTATTTTCAGATTCACTGTAATGATTTCGACATTATAAACAAAGAGACTCTATTTAACAATGCACCCATAAAATGAAATGATAAATAATGAAGGGGTTTCGAACAATTATGAACAATAATCAATTCTTTTTGCATTCACTATAATGATTTTGGCATTATAAACAAAGAGACACCATTTAACAGTGCACCCATAAAAAGAAATGATAAATAATGAAGGGGTTTTGAATAATTATGAACAATAATCATTTTTTTCGCATTCACTGTAATGATTTCGGCATTATAAAAAGAGAGACACCATTTAACAACGCACCCATAAAAAGAAATGATAAATAATGAAGGGGTTTGGAATAATTATGAACAATAATCAATTTATTTCACATTCACTATAATGATTTCAACATTATAAACAAAGAGACACCATTTAACAGTGCACCCATAAAAAGAAATGATAAATAATGAAGGGGTCTCGAATAATTATGAACAATAATCAATTTTTTTTGCATTCATTGTAATGATTTTGACATTATAAATAGAGACACCGTTTATCAATGCACCCATAAAATGAAATGATAAATAATGAAGGGGTTTGAAATAAAATGAAGAGATAATAAATTGTTTTGCCATTCTCTGTGAGGATTTCAACATTATAAACAGAGAAACACCATTTAACAGCGCAACCAAAAAATGAAATGAAAAAAATGACTTAGTTGCAGAGGAGGCCGTCGACGGAGAAATGAATTCATTTGCCTAAGTTTTTAGGGCAAAAAGGATAGCGACTGAAGAAAATGTGACAAAAAATATTCATTTCTTAGGTTTTTAGGGCAAAAAAGATAGCAGGAGTTCGTGCCACGTGGGACCATCATACCTACGGGGGAAGGAGGTTATGGGTGGTCAACATGTTTTTTGACCACCCATTTTAAATAATTTTATATTCTCGTATTTTGAATTATATGCATAACATAAATTTTTTAGGTTAATTATTTTGTATAAAAAGGTGAAAAACATATTATTTTTGAGGTATTTTATAAATGGATATTGTCTTTTTGGTGTGCGGGTATTGGCGCAAAAGAGGTCAAGTATCGGGCGACACTTTGAAATGACCACTTTTTAACCTTTCAACACATAATGACCTGTAGAGATCGGATCGTTACTACCCAGAAGCCAGATCAATAGGTTTAAAAAGTTAAGTCCCATATGAAGACAACCAAAAAAAAAAATCAAAATTCAATGTACCGTTTAGGATCTGTGGGTGCGCGAAGTTAGCTACGACGGCTACTGGTGCTCTTCCCCTATGTTTAAATGTAAACATTCATACACACCCATCGTCTCTTCAATAATATCATTCAGTATGCTGGATAGGTCAATCGGCTCTTCAATGTTTTTCATACAGGATGTGACCAAAGGAATCTAAACTGACGTCACCCGATAGACATAGACAAGGAGCTAAAGTGAAGTTAGATTATCTAGCCAAGAGCCAACTGGTAGGGCTGTAGCTATTCTGGCTCCAAAACGACATGCCTCCATATGATGTCGAAGGCATACCATTCAAGTATGACAAGTCCATGAAAGCAACGTTCCTAGGACCCATAGATGACATGGACGAATTTGCGGCAGTGATGATGTGAATGATGTTGCCGGTTTGCATTTGACGGAAAAGATTGCTTGCGATTAAGATTTTCTCGACCTTTGTCACTACGATGCGACGATTACATCAAGTGAGCCAGTTTACATTTTCGGTGACCACCAATTTTGATTTTATTTATTTTTGAATGGCCACGTGACCATTTTTTTGGCTAACCCACTTTATTGCATCCACGAGTCGACTAACACTGGTGGTCACATATTATGGGCATAGTTTTCAATTAATTTTTTTTTAAAATTTGGATGAAAACTCGATTTCACAAAAATTGAAAATATATTTCATTCGGGAGTTGCATGCAGAACGCATTGGTGGAGGCGAAACAAAATATTTGACTACGTAAATTCATGTCAATCATGGCATGACAATATCTATAGTTATAGGTATGCATTGTCAAAATATCTGTGGCTCTGAAGGGGAGGACAAAACTCGACCGCATGCACAACGTGAGTTGTCTGGGTATAATGGAACTTCCTATTAACATGCGGTTTTTTTCATGTGTAGGGAGGAGGTATTGTAGGGCTTGCATAGGGGGGTGGTATGATTGAAGATTGTTGTTTGGTTATGGCGGCATCGGTAAATTCAAACCCTAACAGATAACGATAGTTTTATGATTCCTTCATCAACCCTGTATTTTCAATTGTAATTTTTTATATCATTTTTGTATCGGAGAAGTGCTTGTGAGTGTGGCCTTGGGAGGTGTCAAGAGTACAACGATTTGGGTGGAGGCTTAGACGGCTATGGTAATTTGAAACCCTAAGACATTCAATAATTTTTTTTAATTTGTTGTGTCATTTTGTGATCTATCTCTGAAAATTAGGCATCATTTTGCAGCATGGTCATGTCAGGATACTGAGGTTCCCTATTTGGGGTTTGACAGAGTGAAGAAGATCTACAAGATTTTAAAGGTATGTATATTTCCATAATTATATGTGTCAGTTTTCCATAGTGAGCAGAGCTGTTAAAGATGAAATGCTCATTCTTATACACGTACATTAAAAGCTAGAAAAAAAAAGACAACTGTCGGCGTGTGTGTGTGTGTGTGTATTGCTTCATATTTATATATATATATGGGTTTGGTAGGCTGCATCTATTTTGGCTCATTGTTGAAGGGCGTCCTATTTTTGAAGGCTTGATTGTTGATGGCTCATTGTTGAGGGCCGATTTTTGGGATTTTGTTGAAAACCTTCACGATTTGCATTGTTTGTTTGTGGTTTGGCATGTGCTAGTATATATATATGTGTGTGTGTGTGTGTGAACCAACACACACACACACACACACCAACACACACACACACACACACACACACACACACACACACACACACACACACACACACACACACATACACACACACACACACACTCACACACACACACACACACACACACACACACACACACACACACACACTCACTCACTCACTCACTCACTCACTCACTCACACACACACACAAACACACACACACACACACACAAACATGTCCTTTGCAATACAAAGGAAAATGACAAAATAAAACATAGATAAAAGAAACTATGAAAATATTATGCTTTGTTTCCATAATTCTCAGGTGCTCATTAGATCAAAAAAATGAAATCTAACCCTAGTGGTCTCTAACCCTAACATGACAGTATGCATCTATTCTGGCTCCAAAATAGGCAAATATTCGACATAGGCTGAAGCTATTCTGGCTACATATAGAGGCAAATTGTTACTACTTATCAAGTTGCCATTAGTTTTTATATTCAAAGTCATACTATATACTCTAGTCGGTTAGCACTACCAAATCATGCAGTCGGTATACACAGAGAAGTTAGTATGCACAGTCTAGTCGGTTACAGAAGAAAGCAATCACGGAGCGTAGTATACACCAAGTTGTCTACCGAGTATCTTTTCATGGCTACCGAGCAGTAAAGATGACACACCGAGTTGACATACACCGAGTGAAACGTATTACAAGATCAAGGCACATCGAACCATTATCACATTGGAAATTGCACTAGAAGATTGTGTATGATTTTGAGATCAATCTAACCAATGAAATATTTTGTATAGTTATTCATTCGAGGAATCATGTTTGTAAGATCGAAGCAATGAATTGGATCACCGTCTTAAGAGATCCATTTATACAGCATGAGTTAAGGGTGTATATGTGTGTAAGAAGACTGTTACAGAGACACGAAGGTCACCAAGAAGGTTTTCAAAGAACAGTTGAAGAACAGGGTAAACAGAAGGGTTTATCGAGTTACTATATGGGTTACTGAGGTATGCTATAAGCAAGGTAATCTGTTCTGAGCACATAGAATCTACTATAACATTTCAGATGTAAAGTTGCAGATATTTGTAATGATTTTATTGTAATATTGTGAAGTTGAAAGAGAAACCTTTAATAGGGTAAAAGACTCTAATCAAGTCTATAAATTGTAAAGCCTCTAACTAGGTGCAGCATTCAGAATAAATGTTGTAAAATCCACTAGAAAGGTAGATCTAACAGATCTTATTACTCCTAACAGGGTCAACTATCAGAAATAGCTAAAATGTAGCTCTAACCGAGCACTCTTTATTATTGCAATAGTGAAGTTGTGGGTGCCATCCCCACCATAGTTTTTCTCTCTAACCAAGAGTTTCTGCATAACTAAAATATATGTATTATGGAGTGAATAATGTATGATTGTTATCTATTTGCTTTCACTTTATTTTATGTTACTACATTATTCTATTTATGCATAGCAGTAAATTTATTATTCAAGAAAAAAATTTCAGTACTGATTCACCCCTCCCCTCTCAGTACATTAGCTTTCCATATTGTGCCTAACAATTGGTATCAGAGCTTGAATCTTGGAAAAGGGTTTAACTACCTAAAGAGAAAGATCTTATCAATGGAAGGCTATAAACAATCTCAGAGGATTGTATATCTACAAGAAGAGCTGGATCATGCTAATCAAGTGATTGCAAACATGCAAAGGCAAATGCAAAAATCTCTGAAAGTAAGAAGAAGATTATCTGATGAGTTGCAAGATTCTCAAGAGTTAGTGGAACAAATTGAGACATCATCTGAGAATAGTATATCTGAAGAGACTAAAGAAATGATTGGAGTATTGAAAGAAAAGAACAAAGCATTAGCTAATCAAATAAAAGCAATGAAAAGAGAACAAGAACATTTTGGTACACAGATGACTGAAAATCTAGATGCATTGAGGATAGCTAAGGATAAAGCAAGAGATCTATAGAGAGAGAAACAACAAATTGAAGTCTTAGTATCTGATAAGAATAATGAAATCATAAGGTTGACTGGGATTCAACAAAATATGACAGATCAACTAGGTTATGCACATCATGAAGCAATTATGAAGAATGATGAGAATCAAGCATTGAAACTTGAAGTATCAAGGTTGACTGATGAACTTGAAACAAAGAAGAAATCCAAAGAAACCCTGAAGAAGAGTTATGAAGCATCAAAGATGTTGGATGAGCAATTGAATACAAGAAGACCCAACAAAGATGCAAGACTCGGTTACAAAGGAATTCATACTACCGAGAGAGGAGAATCATCAAAGCAACCTGGAAATAGGAATAACATCAAAAGAAAGAAGCCTATTTGCTACTATTGTGGAAATCAAGGCCATACTGCCAACATATGCCAAATCAAAAAAGGTAAGCAACCGAATATCACTAAGTCCAATGGTTATTGTTACAGTTGCAATAAATATGGTCACACATTTAACCAATGTAGGAAAAAGTCTGTTAACAACTATCAGAAGGCAAAATACAAAGGATTTTGTAGAAACTGCAATAGATATGGACATAGTACTGAGAACTGTTGGCTTAAACAAAAGAACTACATGTGGTCTGCACACCGAGAAAACACTAGAGGTTACCGAACTCACACAAATCCTTACCAACAATATGCAGTAGTACCATGGGATTACAATACAAGGATATGGTGTGAATGTTGTGGAAGATATGGACATATAAGTGCCAACTGTTTCATAAGGTTTGGAATGAACAACCAAATATCATGGAGAAATCTTGGTATGGCATGTTTTCATTGTCACAAAGTTGGACATTTAGCTGGAGATTGCAGAGATCAACCTAGAGGAGACACTGAAGAAATAAAAGAGAAATTAAAGATGATTTGGAAAAAGAAGGAAATTGTGTCAAATGAAGAAAGCACCTTACCTACCGAGTTAGGTGCACCTATTCCAAATTAATCAAAAAAGGTATGAAGGGACTGTATTCTTTGAAGGTTAAAATCATAACAGTTCCTATTCTATTATGTACTAAATTCAAAATCTGCATAGTTAAGATGCATTAGTAAGCTTGAAATTCTATCAAAAGTTCTTTACAGGAAACCTGTCAAGTTGGTGAATACAGGAAGCTTGTCAAGTCGGTTAATGAAGGAAATTTGGTTACTCGGTTAAAACAAAAAAAGAGAGTAAATCAGTTAAAAGGTGAACCGAGTGCATTTAATATCTTTGACCTAACCCGCACGAAGCCTGATAAGGTATTTTGTGTACTTAAAAGCATTTTTGCAGTCATTTTCACTTACCAAGTTTTCAAAAGAGTAGAGCAAAGTGATTCCAAGGTGATCAAACCTCATTCTAGGAAAATTCAAGGTATTTACATCAAATCTCATCACACTGTTAAGCTAGCTTACCAATCTTATCAAATAGTTATTATCTGCTGAGTGTGAAGCATTTGTCATTTGTAAACCGTCAAACCCTAAGGATAGTTTGCTAAGTTTCTACCTGAAATCTACAATGGTGGCCAAGATCCAAGATCCCATAGTTGTAAAGAATGTAGAGAAGCCCTCACTGAAATACACTTTGACTCCTAAAGTCGCCTCTGAACCGGATGACAAAACCGCCTTTTCACTCATCCCGGATCGAGTCTTGTTAGTCGAAGATGTGAGATTCTTCACTAAATGTTGTGTTGAAGAACTCGGTCATGTTGAGATTAGAGACACCTATGATGAATTATGTACCGATGGTGTATTAAATAGCAAGTATGAACACATTAGAATCAAGGGATTGACTGAAGCCCTAACCTACCCTCATGTGTTCAAGCCCTAATGGGTTAAGTTTGTTTTGAGTAGAGTTTATGATGATTTCATGTGGCTAGAAGAGAAACCATTCAAAATCACCAAGGAAATCATTCATGTGATCACCGGTTATCCTATCTATGATCATGCATGAGCTCAGAAGACGATATCACAGAAGGAGTTAATCAATTTAACCGGAGTAGAATCTAATTACAGAGGACTAAAACTGAACAATGTCACTGATGCATAACTTAAGTTTGCCATTAGAGTAATTGGTTACTGTTTCTTCCAATCAGCAAGGAAAAATAGTGTACCCTGTGCAGCAGTTGACTTAGCCTATAAAATTGTGAAAAAGGGAATGAAAGTTGACTTATGTGAAGTGTTATTGAAGAACTTGTTTGAGAACCTGAACACAATAAGGAAGCCGAAGAAAAACAACTTGGCAAATACACTAAAGTTTGGTTCACTTCTTGTATGCATGTTTTTCTACTTTGAAAGATTCTTTCCATCAGTCGATAAAGTAGTTTGGGAGCTACACCAACCAATCACCAATCAGATTAATGAATTTATCAAGAAGTTGGGAGATAATTTCAATGATATAATGGATGACTACTTCAGCAAATTTCAAGAGAAGATGCACAATAGGTACCAGATTCCACCCCAGCTGGTAGAGAAATATAAAGATGATATATGCTTTGAGGTAGACACTGATTATTGTTATGTGAATGTTGTCGAACCAAGAACTCAATCTTTGCCACCAATGGGTTACGAGATTGACTTTGATATCACACAACAACAAATTGATGCATATCTTACATTACCAAGGCATGCTACCGAGATGAGGTATGGAACCTATGAAGAGGTGAAGGGAAAAGT